>NW_009625935.1:0-51227 GCF_000690535.1 Cariama cristata | reverse complement strand
CTTTCCCTCTGACTTAATCACAGGCTTAACAGCAAGGCTTTAATTTTCCTTTAGTTGTGCCAAGATCCTTGTTTACCAGTTTACTGCATTGTGAAAGCTGCAAAGAAAACTAATATGACTAAGACTGGAAGCAAAATTAATTCTCATTTGGATTTTTAATTGGGAAGGCCCTGAATATTAGGAGGAAAGGAGAATTTTCATTGCAGTATTTGCTCAGTCTTGTCTTTATTTTCTCCTCACAAACTCAAAACTTCAGTTTACAAAGGATCCAAGAAATAATAGCAAATGCTGTGAAGTTGCTTTTCTCTGCCAACCTTGAAACCCATACTCCTGTATTTCATTTATCAGTCCTTTCTAAACCCTGCTGGGGTCAGTGTATTTTTTAATGATCCTTATCTATGCAATGTGATACAAGCTTACTTTTTTCCTTCTAGCCCAGATGGGGACACTGTGGCAGAATGACACAGAAAAGGTCAGATTATCTGCAAAGCAAAGAGCCCATAAGGCACTGTTTGTACCTGCATTAAGCAAATGACTGTGTAGACTCTATCCCCTGGTGTAAATTTTGACTTAAAATGCCTTGCTACAAAACTGAAGGAGTCAGGAAGCTTGAATTAGAACCCAGGCTCTGACCTGTGCCATCTTTACTACAACTCTCATCTGTTGAACCAGAGATACCATATCATTTTCCTTTGACAAATGGATGTATTTAGAACAAGTGAAGTTCTACCTTTGATAAAAAAGGCAAGATGAAAAGTACTCAGTACCTGGAAACTTTCAAAAACTTTCAAAAAAGGGCCAATATTTCCAAACATGGAGACCTGAAACAATTTTTTAAAACCAATTTTCATTAATATAATAAAACATAAATATCTATACCTCTTGCTAGTTGATTTTTATGAACTATTGCATCATTACTAGTGAGATCTGTGCCTTTGTAAATCAATACAAAATGCAGAAATCATGAATCTATATCTCTGTTTTTCCTTTCCAAAATATTTCATATTGAAATACTGTAACATTATCCTTAACATTTTCAAATCCCCAGCTATTTTACTGTAAATGTGGAATCACCCTACTGAAATGAAAAAAAAAGCATTTCAAATTTTCATCTGATCAGAGCTGAATTTAATTTCTAGTGGATATGTTAGCAATCAAGAGAGGTATTTCTGAAGAAAAATGTGTGTCTCATGGTTTGAAAAAAAAAAATCAGCTTTTTTTTCTTTGTTTGAAACTTGAATCTGTCTGTATTCTGCCATTAGCATGTGTTATTGACCTGTTGTTTTAGGTACTTCTGTTATCTTAATCCTGAACCCAAAACCTCCCATAGAGCTGATCCCCAAAGAATTTTGCAGTTGATACTAATTCTTGTAGTTAGGAAGCATAACTGGCTATCCATGAAATATTATTTAAGATTTACAATGCCACTTAACTCATTTCCCATTTATGCCATGAAGTCACAGATTCTTCTGAGACTAATTTAGATATTGTGGATGTCTAATGAATGAAATTAGGAGCTTGAAGTGTACTTACTGTCCATATGGGATCAAGGGATCTTTCTTTCCAACTTACTTTTAGGCTTGCTTTACTCAGAAAGCCATGAAGAATCACTGTTACTTGCCAAGAATATGTCCATTCAAATAAGAAACAATTTTGTGACTTGCACACAGAAGTTCTAGATTTTAAATCCAAAGTCCTAATGCAAACCATGGGATGCAAACTATCGCATCTCTTTGGAAAACTGCAAATTGACAATATCCAACAATTTGAAAATTATGCACTTAGTTTTTGCATTTTCCATTTCTCATGCATTAAATATTTTTTTTATTTTTATTGTTTGTGCCTGTGAGGTATTTTTGTGGCACAGATCAATTCCAGCTTTAGCTTTCAGTTACAGGTTACTGCAGTTCTTTATTGTACCAGGTCCTTAGACCTTCTACTTATTTTCATTTTTGGGGCTGTTTTTACTGGCCAGGTGACTGGACATGGGGCTTATGGAGAAAAAGGCCAAAAGGGAGAACCAGCTGTGATTGAACCTGTAAGTACAGATGTGGGTGAGTTTTTCTTGACACTATGTAACATACGTACACTGTTGATACATTAACAAACCATGTTGTTCATGGTAGGATGACAGTAACCTTATCCATGACCTCTGAAACAATCGCCCACAGTGTGGATAGTATAAAAGTGATAACAGGCAGTAACCTGTTCAGTTTTCTCTTTCGGTTACACAAAGGACTAACCACATGTTCCTTAAAACAAGGAGAAGCTTCTTGTACAGAGGAAAAGAGAGATCTGCTCTTCAGGCCATTTAGTAACTACAGCTTGGGCAGACCCTCAGAGATAGCTTCCAGCTTAGGCACAGGTAACACTGTAACTACAGGTTTCAGCAAGGGCAAGGAAGTCCCTCTGAGAGGTTAAATAAATGCTTGTATGTTTAACCTGTGCTGTTGCAATCAAACTGCTGAAAGTTTAATTAAATACTTTCTTCAGAAGTTACAACTTGGTAATAAGCACAGTAATGGATCAGTAGCTTACAGAATTTTTCTTATCTTTTAATAGTAGTATAGTAACTGAGTGGCTTTTACAGTAGGACAAAGTTATACTGTAGCATCATGTTTGATGGTTAGAAACTAAAATATAACTGAATTTTAAAAAAGACATAGATTATAAAAAAATAACCGTTTTATAGTATCTAGCAGAAGTTGAATGCCAGTGTGGTTTACTCTCTTAGAATTTTCAAGGACTGCTTTCAAATACATATTTGACCCAAATAGAAATTAAAGTTTAATCTGGCTTTTATTTCATAGAAAATTAGGTACAGAAATATAAGGGAAAAAATTAGTTTAAGTTGAAGCCTGATAAAACACTGTGATGTGTCGTTGTTACCTAAATGTCAAAGGTCTGGATTCTGTGATCCAAAAGCTCCTTTTTAATTCTATATTCCTATCCCAGGATTAGCTTTTGGTTAAGTTACTGATCACCAAAGTTGAAGGACTACAATAATGAATAAGTTACAAGTCAAGAATATGATCTCTCAATCATGATCTGTGAAGCTCAGAATGTGTTAACTCATAAAATGCATGGCTTTTTTTAAAACATTGCAACATACATTTAGTTTACATCCATAATACTGAAGAGGCATCCACTCCCAATCTCCAACATTGTTGTAGTTCACTACAGCTAGCTTCAAACTTTTTTGTCCAGCCCTCCTTCCTATGGAAAGCCAAGTACAAGTGAGGATCACATATTCATAGGTCTTACCATGACCTGGAATTTGGACTAGCACCTGCACTCAAAAAAAGGAACTAGGACGTGCTATAAGACCAACAACATAGAAATAGCCAGTTATTCACATCGAATTCTTTAACAGCATTAAAAAAAAAAAAAAAAGTTATTTTGGATCAAGTACTATGAAATCCTCCAGCCTGGAAGTCTTTCTCATTTTTAAAGCCACACAACAGTTCAGATTCCAATTCAAGTAACTGTGGAGAGAAGATCCCCAGAAAAGGTTATCAAAACACTAAGAAACTAAGAAATATTAACTTCAGTAGTTCAGTTAAAGATGTTTTATATTTTTCTCCAAGACATGACAAATTTAGTATCTTATTTCATCCCCCCCCCCAGGGTATGCTCATTGAGGGACCACCGGGACCAAGAGGACCTGCTGTAAGTAGATTAATCACAATTTCCTTTTATTGCATTTGATTTATCCACTGGGCATTGGAATTCATGAGTTATCATAGGACCAATATTAATCGTGTTAATTCCCAAATGGTATATTGGACTTAGCATTTTTAGAAGGGAGTAAAAAAGGGTCATCTCCAGCATTTTCAGTGACAGCACGCTACAAGCTAAGTGCACATGAAAATCAAACTTTTGAATGTTGACTATAAATCTTTGTAAGAAAAAAAGGTATGCTGCCTTATAAATTATTTTATCCAAATATGTGTTCAACATAACTTTCCAGAGAAAAAACAGTTTAAAATTACTGCAAGCATTCAACATAATAATGTCATTCTTTTTCCATAGGGTCTTACAGGTCCCCCAGGTCTACAAGGTCCTGTTGGTCCTCCAGGTGACCCTGGTGAAAGGGTAAGCCAACAAACAGATTATCCTGGGTATTCATGGTATGTCTTGTACTAATTGCTACAAGAGTAGGTGGGTTAGATCCTGATCTGAAATAGATACGTATAAGTTAAGAAACTTCAGTGTAACTGAGGCTGATTTACTCAGCTGAAGAAATCAACTGAGAATCTGGACAAACATTTCCTCAGTGATAGAAATATGTACTGCAAATACAGGAAAAAAGTTAAGTTCTGATTTGTCTATATTTCTCTGTTTTTATGTGAATTATTTTAAAATGTAATAAAGCAACAGGTACGAACATTTCATACGGATTTGAATGAGTTTTAAAAAAATCAATATGACCTCAGCTATATATAACATGTAGAGATACAGAGAAAAACAAGCTCTGCAGAATCAAAATACACATGGAAATATTGAAACTGATGGTTAATATATGATCTAGACAGAATTTATTGGCCATATTAAATAACATACTGCATGACAACCCTATCCAGTCATGAATTGAAATTTAAGCTATTATTTTAGTCTTTCATGTTCTTACAAGCCTTTTCTTACTGCCACAACTAACACAATTTTAAAACAGCATAAATATATTTATTTGAGGAAAATATGCTACCAAAAAACTTCCCTGAGTTTTATGAATGATAGTTTACTGACGAGTCTAGCATGTTCGTGCTGTATTTGTATATACAAGATGTCAAGAAGATGCTATTACTCCACTGAATAATGAGATAATGTTAAAATCCTAACAATGCTTGACCTTGATGACAAATCAGCATCCACACTTCTTTCATATTTCTTTCCTGTAGATTAACTAAACAACGTATTTTGGAATTTAAACTTATAAAATGGGAATTTTAACACATTGTAATGGAATAAGTACTGATAGTACTCAGTTTTTTAACTAACTGCTTACTGAATTCATCACAAGGAAATTCTTGACTAAACACATCATGTGCCTGTCATGGAACAGACTTCATGTTTTATATAAAAAAGGACACGTTACACAAATAAATAATTGTAGATATGAGTTACCAAACTCATGAGAACAATACAGATTTCTGCAACCAGATTCTGCTATCAGATTCCATCCTAATGAAATAGCGTGTCTTTCTTTAAATTTCAAACATATGTGGACAGCTTTGGGTTTTTTACTTAAACAACAATCAATGTATATGAATAAAGGCTCTAATTCTTGCTATAACTACTCTGACTACTTTTCATCTTAGGTGAAAAATTTAGAAAAGTGACATTCTGAGAAAATTACCACTCAAGAAAAGCACATTGCTTAATTTTAAAAATCCCACATAAGTACTAGAATAATTGAGAATGCTGTTTAAGCACAGAACTACAGCACAATGAGTTGAGAAATCCACCACTTCTTGTAGTCTCTTATGGTGCTTCAGCTTTTGTACTAAATCATTATATCATTCTGATCCTAATAATGGGTATAAGACAATTGAGAAATGAAGGAATATACCCTTCTGAAGAGGACCATAAGTAGTCCCACTTGTACTTACTGTGGGGATGAATTTCACTCATAAAATAGTGCAATGGAAGAAGAAATTGAAAAACTAATCTAATCTCCAGTTTCATCTTCAATAATCTGATCTTCATCTTCTGACCTAATCTTTCAGTTCTAATCTTCACAAAGACTCATAATCATATGGCATAAAGTCACTGCAGGTCAGAGTAAATGTTCTTTGGGTGCCTTGCAAGTATATTTAATTATTTTTCCATTTTTTAACT
Organism: Cariama cristata; assembly: GCF_000690535.1. Taxonomy (NCBI): domain Eukaryota; kingdom Metazoa; phylum Chordata; class Aves; order Cariamiformes; family Cariamidae; genus Cariama; species Cariama cristata. The sequence continues at coordinate 45,389 of NW_009625935.1, read as the reverse complement.
TTAACTCAAAATTGCCTGGATGTATAATGGTTCTTTTAAACAAGTACAACATTTTATTCAATATTTTACATCTGAATTAGTAAAAATTCTCAATTTAAGATTTATCTGTAATGTGTTGTTAGTAGGGAATTATTTTTTGATACTTCAGGCTTTTTTGAAAAAAGAGCTCAAACAGACTCAGTAACAGACTACTGATCTTAATTCTTGAAGGGGGGAAAAAACACCAACATTTTTTGGATCAGCTTTCCCATTGTTTTGTTCAACTCCTGAGCAGCAAAAGGAACCAGTTAAGACAGTTTGATGTTTGTTGGTCTGACATTGCAACCCTGCAGAGAGTCATTCTGGTGAATGAGTACTTTGTTTGGCAGACATGCAGCAGGCAAATGAGCACTCCTGATGCAGGTCCTTCCTGTCTTTGAGAGCTTCAGCTAGTAAAAATGCAGTATGCAAATTGCTGGGAGGTGCAATTATAAATCCAACTGTTGTCACAACAGCAATATTTATCTATGCAGCATGTTGGATCAATAATCATGAGTGTCATGTACATACATTGGTACATTGGAACTCCAACTTACACAAAAAGTTTAGCTCTTTTTAAACTGTCAGGGAGAATTAGATTTCATAAAAAATAGATTTCAAGTCTTAGCTGCAGAATTTATGTAGCCTTTGAAAATTAAGCCGACTGGAATTGTTTAAAGAGAATTAGCAGTGTTAGCTCTCTATAGCAAACAAAACAAACACTGGAACACAATGCAAATCTCAGCTCAGCTCAATCTATGAAATCATGAGCAGAGGTCCTATCATTAAGTACTCCATACTCCATTTTTTAATATAATTTGTAACTAAAATAATGAAATATAATAGCTTTCTTTCCTATTTCTGAATGTCTTCCCCAAACTCATTTCTTTAATTACCTCACTAATAATGGTATTACAAATTAATTAATCAATTAATTAATAATAATTCCCAAATCATTTGCAAAGAGAATATTAAACCTCCAAGTCATCTATCAGGACTTGTTCAGAGCGTTTGGCCCACATGACATCCTTGCCTCTAAGTTGGAGAGACATGGATTTGATGGGTGGACCACTCATTGGATAAGGAATTGGCTGGATGGTTGCACTCAAAGAGTTGTGGTCAACAGCATGATGTCCAGGTGGAGACTGGTGATGAGTGGTGTTCCTCAGGGGTTGGTATTGGGACCCGTGCTGTTTAACATCTTTGTCGGCAACATGGACAGTGGGATGGAGTGCACCCTCAGCAAGTCTGCCAATGACACCAAGAGGTGTGCTGCGGTTTACACGCTGGAGAGGAGGGGTGCCATCCAGAGGGACTTTGACGGGCTTGAGAGGTGAGCCCATGTGAACCTCATGAAGTTCAACAAGGCCAAGTGCAAGGTCCTGCACATGGGTCAGGGCAATCCCAAGCACAAATACAGGCTGGGTGGCGAATAGATCGACAGCAGCCCTGAGGAGAAGGACTTGGGGGTGCTGGTTGATGAGAAACTCAACGTGACCCGGCAAAGTGTGCTTGCAACCTGGAAGGCCAACCATACCCTGGGCTGCATCAAAAGCAGTGTGACTAGCAGGTCGAGGGAGGTGATTCTGCCCCTCTGCTCTCGTGAGACCCCCCCTGCAGTACTGCCTTCAGCTCTGGAGCCCCCGACACAAGAAGGACATGGACCTGTTGGAGCGAGTCCAGAGGAGGGCCATGAAGATGATCAGAGAGCTGGAGGACCTCTCCTATGAAGAGAGAGTTGGGGTTGTTCGACCTGAAGAAGAGAAGGCTCCACGGAGACCTTATAGTGGCCTTCCAGTACCTAAAGGGGCCTACAAGAAAGCTGGGGAGGGACTTCTTACAAGGGCATGGACTGATGGGACAAGAGGTAATAGCTTTAAACTGGAAGAGGGTAGATTTTGACTAGATATCAGGAAGAAATTCTTTATGGTGAGGGTGGTGAGGCAGTGGCACAGGTTGCCAAGAGAAGTTGTGGAGAAGTGTTCAAGGCCAGGCTGGATGGGGCTTTGAGCAACCTGGTCTGGTAGAAGGTGTCCATGCCCGTGGCAGGGAGGTTGGAACTAGATGATCTTCAAGGTCGCTTCCAACCCAAACAATTTTATGATTCTGTGATTCTGTAAGTGCATCAATATGAATACAAGTATAATTGTGTGTGAGTGATTCGAAAGGTGTATCTTATATAACTAACTTTCTGTTCTCATCCTTTTGTCTCTCATCCCTTTGTTCTCTTAGGGTCCACCTGGTCGCCCAGGTCTCCCTGGCGCTGATGGTTTAGCAGGTCCCCCAGGAACCATGTTAATGTTGCCAGTAAGTTGTATTATGATTACAGGGTAACCAGCCTCCAAAAAGAGGAAGTGTGTTTCAAGAAATGTATAAGTGTTTTCTTTTTTCGTCTGATTTTGTCTTTGGAATGAGAGATGATGCAGAGTTTCTTGTATGGTGTATACATTTGAAGATCATATGGTACTTTTTTCGTCAAACAAAACATATGCTTTAGCTCCTGCATGGCTGCTAGATTGAAACCTGCTGAATGTATTACACTTAGTGAAATCTTTCTTACATTTTCAACAGTAACTATTGTTTGCTACTATATGTCCTAAACAAGGAGTTTGCTGTTGCACAAAGCCCGTGTACTCCCAGCAGGCATGTGTGCTTTCAAGTCTTTTTGACATGGAGAATTTTAAGCATTCCATTCAGTGTCCTCTTTGAAGAGTCAGTGCATCCTTTGAACAGAAATATATGCACATAGCCAGCTCTGCTCCCACTGGAGTCAAAGCAAAACACCATCTGTTTTAGCAGGTGGAGGAACAAGCCCAAAGCTGTTAAAGTATCTTGCAGTGTTGTGGTACGAAAAGTACTATGTGCATGGAATTCATTATTCCTAAGTGTATGTGTGTATGTGAAAGATCTGATGAGTACTATCATCCCAGAGAATTGATAAACCAACTATAAATGAAGGGACAGTATTTTTGGTAAGTAAAGCAAAGTAAGTAAAAAGTCTCGGAGCTATAGTTGCTGCACTTCTGATGCAGGAGGCAGGACTCCATCAGTATCAATGAGGAAAGGATGATTTTATAAAGTTTGTTTTCTATTTATGAAACAATCAATGGAAGTTTATTAAAATAAGCTATTGTTTTTGACCTCATGCTTGCACCAAGTTCTGTTACCATAGCTGGCTGTATAACAGAAATACTTGTTTACCAGTAATTAGTTGATGGGAAAATGCCACTACTCCTTAGGGGAATTATTCCCAAATCACTCTTACATCTGTAACTGCTGTGCCAGCAGAGGAAAATTTATCTTTTATCAGTTTGCTCCATTAAAGGTAGTAAGTGTGACTAATACTTAACCTATCTGTCACTTTGGAAAAATCTCACTAGCTTTATTTTTAGATGTTAATGAGTCTCACTGCAAGTGATTTACCAAGTCAAACCAGAAATTTCTCAGGAGGGAAGAAATTGGCTTCAGGTCTCCCAAATTCCAGCCTAATAGTTTAACCACCATCCGGACTTCTTTTCCACATTTATAAACCCCACTGAGAAGCCACTATCCTTTTATAACAGATGACCTGCTCACTAGCTTGAGAGCCATCCTGGTATCAAGGAGTAAACAGATAGAACTGGATCTAGCAGTGGCAGATCGTCTTCTCACAGAGATACATTCAAAACACCAAGTAACTTGTGGGAGACAACTTTTGTGGGATGTGTGGCTCTTCATCATCATGTGTGGGCTTGAATTTATAAAAATGGGTTCACCTTTTCAGTGGGTGCAAGAGAATGAAATTAGGTGTTTTTGCTTGGAAAAACATTTTGAAAATGTGATTGATTCCACATTATGCGGATCCCTACAAACCACCTTGCCTCCTTTCAAATGGCAGAATGCTTGGTAGTTATCCTCTCATTTTAGAAAAAGTTAGGTGCTCATTTGTGGAGGCTTAGAGCAGTAAGTTTTCGCTGTCTTTCCAAAAACATCCTTCCATCCTGATAATAATATGACTGCAGGAGAAAGACCTCAGTTACTGTGCCAACTCTGGGCGAAGACAAACTGAACAAACTGTTGTGAGCAGTGAAAGATTCATGGCCCTGATATCCAGTGTGCCTATGCCATACCTTTGGAAAGCCATGCTTCTTGTTGCAGCTTAACATCTCTGCAACATTGCAAAGCTTCTGCTAGCAGTTTCATGGGCAATAACAGTCCAAGAGTGCAGGAATGAGTACTTAAATTTTATTCTGTAATTTATTTTGAAAATGTCAGATATTACACAAAACTTCTTCATTTTAGATACCAAACATTTTTCAAATTGAAGTCTGCCTTAAATTGCATTGCGTTTTTCTGTGGGTGGCTACCAATGTACAGAGAAGTAATTAATTTTGATACATATTTTTAATGAGGTTTTGCAGAGAATTAGTCTATTTTGGCCTCTTTTTGAAACAAACAAACAAGCAAACAAAATGAAAACCAAAATCCTTTGAAATCAGGAAAATGTTTGCTCATAAGGGGTTAGATTTGCATTTCAGTTCTAAAGTATTACCAATGACAATATTCATGCTGGATCCAGTGGCCTCAATGGAGCAGTCTTCTGAAGTTAGTGGAATGAACTAAAGACTGAGACCCTGTGTCTTTGAAGTGGTTTACACAGTTGCAGCAAATAACAAGTATGGTTTTAATTTGATAAATTCTGAATCCTTTTCTTGTTTTGATACTTGCAGTTCCGCTTTGGTGGAGACGGTGAGAAGGGCCCAACAATCTCAGCTCAAGAAGCTCAAGCACAAGCTATTCTTCAGCAAGCCAGGGTGAGCACAAGGAGGCTGCAAACAAAACTGCCACAAGGGAACAGCTGAAAAAGGAATTCCATTTTATATCATGCAGAATGTGAAGTAAAGCACTCTAAGGATCAGCTCATCACAGTAGTTATCTTTATTGACAGCTGAGTCAATGATGGGGCCTATTTGCTAATGAATTATGAAATTGTATTAATATAGGATTTTTATGCTGGTTGGCAGCTTTTTCTTGATACCTGTTGTTTTGGTCTGTTTGTTTTCTCAGATTGCTATGAGAGGTCCACCTGGTCCCATGGGACTCACTGGAAGACCGGGTCCTGTGGTATGTAAACAAAACAGGGGCACAGGTGTGAGAACACAGTAACTCAAGTCAATGGATCTCATTCTGGCCTTGCCTACACCTCTATATTTGTACTTATTTTATTTGAAAAGAAACTGGTATAATTAAAGCCATAGTTTGTATTCTTTTCGAGGTCTGCAATGCAACCTAAATACTAAATCAGTTTTTATTGTAGAATTTGGGGTATTTGGATAGAGCACACTGGTAGACTTACAAAACTAGCGAATAGTTTTGCGTAAATAATTACATATGCCTTTACAGTCAGTCATCTCTGTAATAATATTTATAAAATTTCTTGTGGTAAATATAAAACTCTACAGACGGAGGTACTGAAGCAACAGTGTGCAGAATGACCTCGGCTCACTATTTAAGCTGAATCTGGAAAGTTCTTAAGAGACATTCCTATAAGCAATTAAGAACCATACAGATTTCTAAAAGAACTGTACTTTTATACTTCAGTCCTGAATTTGGCTTGATGGCTAGTACTGAATGATCTGGAAAATGGCCCCGTGAATGTTAAGAAAGCTTAATATCGGTGCAAAGTCTATACATGGAACACAACAGTTTTTCTGATCACATGCAAAACAACTTTTGGATAATAAATAGGTATGCCTCTTTAAAAGGACAATACTCACAATGAAAGAATAAAACCAGGTAGGAGGCCCTGCAAGCCAAAACCACCTGATCAGTCTTGCAGTTGCAATTTCCTCTTTTAGGAAATGGATACTTTTCAGACTTAATAGTCCACTAAATGGCATAATTTAGCATTTACTATCTTTCAAGAAGCTATTATAAAGCACCTGTACCATGATATAAAATAAGAAATGCTGCAGCCAAGACAATAAGCTTTGGAGAAGACTAGTCGTTTCTAACTTTCTCCCAGGTGATTGTATTTATCCTCTGATATAGAGTGAAATTCTCTTCTACAGTGGGTACAGCATCCATATTTGAAAGATCCACTTAATTTGGAAGTTTATTTTGTCTACTGTGATGGCACAGCTAGGTTGGCAAATATTTGGCCTATTAAATTTTGATCTATGTCTGCTGTAATTTTTATTTATATTGTCATTATGGTGATGAGTGCAAAGAGTAATGTTAACCTTTTTCATTAGCTCAGACAAGCATTTAGTTGTAAAACAGAGGCAAGAATACAATTGTGCTATTGAGAAATGAAAACAAGTGATTGCTGGGTAACCAAGAGAAAAGGATGAAGCAAGTTTATTGTGTGAAGAAAAAGTGACTGCAGAGATATGCCAGTCACAACTATAGCAGTATACATTGAAAACAGCATCAGAAGTTGCTGGAGGCCATCTGGTCTTCTCCTTGCCCCAGATTGCAATAGCATTTTCCTCCAAAGTAGTTTCCTTCCAGTCATCCCAGTTGTGGAGGTTTAGTCATAATTTAGAAGTAGTGAGACTGTAATATAAGAAATATGGTTCCTTTCCCTTATTTTGCGCTTCTTTCCTTCTTTAGTGTGATGCTTCAGCAACAGCACATAACTGAACAGTAACTATCAAGTCCTTCCCTTCCAACCTCCTCTTTTTCCCTCTCATCATCACCCTCCTTAAAGTACAGTGTCTGTCAGTTTGAAAGCAGGAGAGGCAGATGGACAAACATGAGTATAGCATCCTAGTACTACCAACAGAAAATACTGGGCAGGTTACTGTCCATCTCACTGTGTATAACTGTAGCAGCACAATGCAACTGAAAGGTTGCCTCAGTGACCACTTTTATTAACAAAGAATACCCAGGCAGACCTGGGACCTACTGTTGAATGAATATTTTAGGGAGCATAAGGAATACTCTGAATCATGTCCTTCCCTGATCCTAGCAGCTTAACATTTTTTTCAGTGACTCCTGAAAGCCACGTGATACTAAAACTGTTGTCAGTTGTATTCTCGGTTGGCTTGGTAGTGCTTTGCCTCATCTTCGTACAGCATGTAAACAATTACTACCAAGCAGAGAATTTGGCTCACAGACTCCTGATTGATCATGGTTAGGTATGCAATACTTACAAATATTCAAACATGTTGGTCTATTTAACAAACTAATACACTATTTCTAGCAGTGTATTTAAATCAGGAGACCTGCAGGATAACATTCACTCTATATAGACAAAATAACTATAGAACTGCTGTAAACAAGGAAATAATTTATAAAGATTAGGATAATATTGACAATGGGTTGTATACCTTTAGTGAAGGTATAACTTTGCTTCGTACTCATGCTTTCATGGTTTAAAAACCTTCATGAATATCTGTATGCAAAGTTCAATAAATGAATATTAATAGTTGTTTTGCTTCTAAGCCACCAGGAGGCTCTAGAAATCCAACTCTTTGATCTGGCAACATTTTTCGCCTACAGTTCCAGAAGCAACTAGAGATTCTTGGTCTGTCAATTGTTTGTGTGCTTAGCATATTTTAAGAATGAAATAGTTGGAGCTTTTACTCCTAATATGAATTGTATTCTGTTAAATTAATTTAGTAGCCAAGAAGATACATTTAGAAACATATCAGTTATTGAAAGTCTTAAACATAGCAGTGTCAAAGCCCCAGTCTAGCTTCAACTGAGTCTAAAGTTCACATGTTTAATTAACATAGCATACAAAATAAATTTCTGCCTACAGATATTAAACGTAATCAATTGTGTTAATTAAAAGCAGAGTTTAAATCAAGGAAACCCAAACAGACAGTCACCACCTACCAAAGCCACTGTTCTCTCCACTGCCAGCACTAGCTCAGGATCTGATTTTCAGTTTGCTTAGGACTTGATTCAATACCTGCAATGTCAGTGGGCATCTTTCCACTCCAGGATCCTAGACTCAGCACTAAGCCAAGCCATGAGACCACTTCTTTCCTGGAATGGTCACTATGGTCAATATAGGAGGATTATCAGTTTTCCAAGGTCTGCAATATTTGTTTCATATTAAATACATATATTTAGTCATTACGTGTTTCAGAGGTCAGAAACACAAAAATTCTTTTGCCCATAGTAATAAACTCCAGTATGTTCCTTCACTGAGCCTGTGTTCTATGTGAGCATGTCAAGATTCTTTGTTTTGTTTTGTCTATTTTTGTGAGACCACTATTAAGAAAACACAAACTTACTTTGACTAGTTCTGCCCCAGATTCTATGCACAGTATCTCACCCTGGATGAAGATCTGGTTTAGGTCTGTTTATGAGTAAAACTTACTCTGAATATCTTTATCATCATTTAATAATAGTAAAGAGATGCAGTTATATAGAACTTCCACTTCTTCAGGGCCAGAGGTACAAAGACCTTGATTAAAACGTCATTGAAGTTCATGACAAGATTAGACAGGGTATTTTTGGTTGACTATAGTGATCTTTGGCTTGAACTGCAAGACTGTTATTTTCTGTACAACACAGAAATAGATAAAGGTAAGAAGAGGTGGCTTTCTTTTCTGTTGCCTTCCCTATAGCAGATGCACTTCTGTTTACATTACTTATGTTCTTACTGTGCTAATATTTAGCTCTCAAATATTAATATAGAACAAAGGGTTACTATTGATCCCACTCAAATCGCTGGGAGTTTTCTTTGGTAATAGAAAGATTTTTGACCCAGTTAGGCCCAGTGTCTAGACAATACCAGGGTATATCTGCAGATTCAAATGGTAAATTCACACCTCCTGGTGAATAGAGGATTGCTTGTTTTTTCTCCCTATAATTCATGTATATAAATAGAAAGTAACTTATTAATTTAAAGAGGTTTTTTGTATATTTAAACAATCTGTTTTGCTTTTTTCATCAAGGGTGGACCTGGAGCAGCAGGTGCTAAGGGTGAAAGTGGTGAACCAGGTCCCCAGGTACAATAATATTTCCTGTTATGTTTAAGCATGTTTATCTTTAAGAAAATGCATTCATATCACTTAGAAGAAATCAATGAATGATATGCTTTCCACATACAATTGAAGAAAAACGGCATTTACAATACTATCCTAACTAAATGCAATAGCTTGATTGTTCATTTTGAAATATGAAAGTAACAATCTTTGTATAATAGAGCAATTATCATATGTAGAGTGTCATCATTTGAAAACCTGCTTGAATATTGTCACTTCAGGCTCTTTTCTCTGTTAAATAATTATATGTCAGTCTGCAATTGTATGACCTTGGGCTCTCATCAGATCTCAAAAGGTGAGGGAGGTTGAATTTAGTTGGTAATTAAACAGGATATTTTCAAGAAAGGTGTGACATAGCAAGAATAAGACTTTAGGAATCAGTGCCTGCTTTTCTTCTCAGCTTACTATTATATCAGCTCCTATGCAGTGATGTTAAAGAGCACTGAAACACATTGAAATCTTTCTGTTTAAACCTAAAAGTAATAGGGGGTTCTTATAGAAATCATGATAGGAGTCTCTAGAACAATGATTTTACCAAATCTCAAGTGGTATCATTGATTTTCTACATAATTAAGTGCCTGTCTTAAAACTCCACATGGATATTTGCAGAGGAAAAATACAGCAATTCAACAAAAAAGCAGTCTGAACAGGTGCTCAGTCTTCCAGTTTGCTTGCTTATATTTTTAGCATTTTTTCTCTTCCTACTCAGTGTTTTTGGGTGGCTAGTCCTTACTATTGCTGTTTTTACCTGAAGAAGATGTGTTTGGATGGGGGATGAGAAAGCTTCCACAGAAACATGCCCACACAGTCATCAGTGAAAGTTACATGTGTTTGAAAGGTGGAATTAGGCTTTTCAGTCTGGGGTAATTTGGTCTCCCTCTAGTTAAAACTGTGCTGTGTAAAGCTAAGACAGCATGTGAGCTGTTTACCAGCACAACTTGTGTTTGTGTATGATTTAGGGATCTGAAATAAGCACTCTTTAGTTTTCATCAAATAATTATTGTGTGATTAAAATAATTTTGGCATGAAAGGTTTTCAAACTACAGGACTGAGATCTTCAAAGCTGTGAAAAGAATCTAAGAGTCTTTTATGTTAAAAAGACCGATTATGCCACGTATACTGCCATCTCATGAAAACTAGTGTTAAAATCGGTAGTGCTAAGGCCAGTTTGGACGCTCATATTGTGTTAAAGCTAGTGGGAATTTGGAAACCAGAGTCAACCTCCTGGGGAAAAATGCAGATTTGTGTATAAAAAAATCTTTTGTTGTTCTTGAGGTGAGATGTTTAGCTAGCTTTTTGCTGACATGAATGTGATTCTAAGAATTACACTCTTTAAATTCAGGGTCCTCGTGGTGTTCAAGGTGCCCCTGGTCCAAGTGGAAAAGCTGGCAAAAGGGTAAGTAGCATATAGATCAATCTTGCTCTGGGTAAATAGTTTCTATTTAAATATATTTAAATATTAACTGATTCCACTGCATTTTCAAATGTTTGCCCCTTTGGCTTTTTGCAGGGACGTCCTGGAGCTGATGGTGCCAGAGGAATGCCAGGAGAACCTGGTGCAAAGGTAAATAATAATGAGACATGAGGGTCAGTCTTGGAATAGGCTAGACAGATTTTATGTAAGTACCACAGTTCTTTCCAGGCCAAACCAAAATTCTCTCAAGTGAAAATACTGAGGTTTCAGATAGCTGGATCAGATGCAAGAGCTGAGAATTAATCATCCATTTAAAATATGGTAATTAATGGTAGTGGCTAGTAGTCTGACCTTGAAGTAACTTGATTCTTGGGGCATGATTCCTATCCCTCCGAGTCAGTTTCTAGTTACAGAGTATCAGTAAAGTCAGTTTTGCAACTGCGAAGTGCAGCTAGAATCAAGCTTCTCATTTCATTGTAGACTTCTTTTTATAAATAGCGTAATTACAGCACAGTGGAAAAGTTGGTGTACCATCTTCTCTTGCTTTGATACATAGAAGAAAATTTTGTGACTTTGATCTATGTGCTCTCCTCCATGTGTTTCATTCAATAACAAAAGTGTACATGTAACCAAGGGCAGAAATTAACTTTTAGAGGGAAGGCACAATTTATTCTGAGTAATATAGAATGTAATAGTCATTTACTAAAGCTGTGATGACTTCTTTCCTAGGGTGACAGAGGATTTGATGGTCTTCCTGGCCTCCCTGGTGACAAAGGTAACAGGGTAAGAAAAACACGTATATTTATACAACAACAAATTGGTACTGTCACAGAAATAATGCAGTATTCAGCACTAAGGACTATGGGGAAAGTTAAAACAGAATGTAGCTTTTCACGCTACAAAATAATATTTGTCTTGTCAGGTAATATATTCCTCATAAAACATTTTAGTAATGTTAATCATTAGACAGCAATTCATATATATATAGAAATGATTTAAATATATTTTCAGAATTCAGATTACATCTTCAGCTAGGCTTTGCTCTAATTTTTCTTGGTTAAGGAATTTGGATTTAAAGTGATCATTAAGGGAAATAGTAATAGGGAAAGGAAATTAGCATGAAGTTTCTGTCTCAAGAGCATGACAAATTTTTACTTTCTGAGAAGCTTGCTCAAAAAATTCATTTGAATATTTGAATTGCAAACTGAATTGTTTAGTGTGGTTTATTCCAACAACTGTAGCTTAAAGAAAGATCAGTCAGGTAAGTTAGGAGAACTTGAAGTAATATTTAAAAATAATAATGTGCTTGCTCATTATGGCATACTAATCTATAAGATTTTTTTTTTTTCCCTACAAAGTGCAGAAATAATCACAGCGGGGGATTTTTGCTTTAAATTATACCCCTTATGTAGATGCTAGTAACAACATACTTTACTGAATGTACCTCCCTTACTGTTGTCCTGGTAAGTGCAATGCACTATAAAAGAAACAGTGAGTGGGAATGTTAACAGAACCATTTCCATATGTGCTAAAACTTGATGACCAAGGAATTATTATAGCTCTCACCCTTCAATGGATTAGCAGAGTTGCTGCACTTCCCAGAAAATCTCAGCTGTGTTGGCTGCTGGATCATAATGTGGTTCTTTGTAACAGCAACTAAGGATACTCTTTCGAGTTCTGTTTGGAAGAAAAAGAACTTCTGGTGTCATACAGAAATATCTTGATCCTCTTTCGTCATCCCGTTCACTTAAAGAGCGTAAAGCAATCAGCGCATCACGTAATTGAAATCCAGCTCGATGAGCAGGTGACCAGCAGAGGGGGCTAGACATTAAGCTCTTGCCACTACTTCACTCTGAAGGCTAAGCAGGAACTGGTTCAGTCAGGGAATGTGTGTCTGCTTTCCAACCTAGAATACTAGAATTGTCTGTCTGTGGGACCTTCCAAGTCATAAAGAATATATTTTTTTTGTAAATATACTATTTGTTTCATATTTCCTAAACAAATAAAAAAAACTAAAATAGAAGAATAAGTTTGGGTTGAAATTTGCAAAATAGTAATGAAAATAATTACTTCTTTTCATCATTTCTTTCATCCCACTATTTAAAAATCACTGCATTCTCATGTTTCTATTGAAATCTTCTGTAAAAGTACAAACTATGATCTTTCTGAAAGCAGCTCAAATCAAAGCCAGATCAGACATCTCTAGCTTTTGGGATTCATATATACTGACAGCATATAATGGAAATATTCAGTTCTCTTTGGCTTGCAATAAAGAGCAGAGAAAGAAAGACAAGAGAAACAGGTTTTGTGTTGTAGTTATGTTTCTGTGGTAAGAGAAATGATATTGAAACCCCATAACTTTAGAGTAGAATTTTTAGGACTACTTTTAGAATTAGTCATATTTGAACCATGAGTTGCAAACTGGATTTCTCTCTGAGGTCATGCCTCTGTCAAACAGAAATTGTCAAACAGAAATTGTCAAACAGGAGTTACAGGATGAGATTCCCTGACTTCCAATGTAGGGAAGATCAGGCCACCACATGCTGTAATATTCCTTTTAACCTCAGTATCTCTGACTGAACTTTTCTTATTTAGATTTACTGGATGCATAACTCTTCTCCAGTATAAAAGCAAGACACTATATACTAGAAGAAAAGGTCTAAGGAAAAAGAAATTCAGGGTTTAACAGAACATTTGAAGAAAAGAATTAGAGAATTGAAGAACTGAAAATGCTGATAATGATAGGAAGTTTTGTTCTTACTGCATGACAATACCAGGACACTGAATGCAAGCTCTTAATTGAAGTACCATGTGATTGCAGGACAAGAAAGGTAGCCCTTGAGGGGCTGAACTATTTCAATATGTGAAAGCTTAAGTCAGTCTTCAACTGGATAATAATTGGAAGCCAGAGCACAGATCATGTGTCTCATGTGTCATCTTTCAGGAGTGTCATTTAGCATGTAGAAAAACACATGCTCTACCAGCAGATCACATTAAGTAGTTCCAAAACTTAGCAAAATATAAAAACTGCGGTATTAATTAATCTTACGGTATGAGAGTGCAGTTCATAGAATTTAATTTTCTTTTCCACGCTGACTCCAACTTATCGAGGACAGAAATGCAGTAGAATTAAATCCTGACATCCCTAGTGTTAGATAGCTCTGGGCTAAGAGAGCAAGTAACCAAAAATTCCCTAGGAAAGTCTGAAAGAGTAAAGAATGGAGCCACTAAAGAGTGACTCCATATATCTCTGCTAGGATCCACAGCAGTGGTCAGGCTCCTTGGAGACACTGATAAAATTAAGGAAAATGGCATGAATAGATGGTTGTTTTCCAGTGCCAGAAGGAAGTCACAGTCTAAAACCCTACTGCCCAGAAAGAGGTCAGTCAGTGGTGTTTAAGCTAAGTAGCACACTAGTTCCCTTTAGAAATGGGAAAAGAAAAATAAATCCTAAAAGTATGGTCCAGAATCTACTGAGGCTCTGCATATATAGACTTGAAAAGCCCCAACCTCTGTGCGGAAGTGTAGAAGTCTGGCTGCCTTCCAAAACCTCAGACAAATCAGTCCCAAGGCTCTCAATGACTGGTGCCAGGGTGCATGGTTCTGAAAGGTGGTTAGTGAACTTCACTATGTATATTCCAGGGCCCAGCAATTGGTTTATTAACTTCTGACCCATGTACACATGCCTTATTTTACTGGCAGTCATATATTGTGTAGGGGGAGGGGGAAGGTGCCGATGAGACAAAGGAAAATGTGGGTAACACTGCCTTTTGTGGCAGTCGTTTGTGTATGTTCTAGGGCCAAGAATAGTTGCAGAGTGAAATTTTACAAACACAAATAGTTCATTATTTCAATAATGTTCATTTGTTTTTATACTAATGTAATAAAAGACTTCACTGAGTACTATAACCTACAGATTTGTATCATTGTGTCAAGACATGTTTTGACACATCAGACTTCAACTAACCATTTGTTCTCATTTCCCTTCCCATCCATTATTGTTTCCAGCAACAGATGTATTATTTTAATGACATTCCTTATTCTACAGGGAGACCGTGGCCCGCAGGGACCTCCTGGCTTACCTGGTGAAGATGGATCAAGAGTAAGTTGCTATGTACACAGTAAAATCTAGAATGAATCCTCATGTAACGAGAATATGGTCATGATGCATGTTCTTTTTTTCTAAAACTTGTATTCTCTTCACACGATAACAGGGAGAAGATGGGGAAGTTGGACCAAGAGGCCTCCCAGGTGAAGCTGTAAGCAATGCTTTCTTATTCTTTTGTTTCTATTACAAACAAAAGTCACTCTCAGATTTTTTTCTTTCTGTCAAGCTGTTCTGAATTCCAGGTATAAAAATTACTGCATGTGTGTGTATATAGAGACTACTGATTCTGGCTGAAAACCAAACAAATGAACAGTTTTGTTAGGGGTGAAACATGACTTACAGGATCAGAATGAAGTCAGGGATATATCCAGCCAAGTACACACAACTTCCAGAATTGCAAAGGCTATTTCTTATCCTATTGTGTAAAATCAGTCACTGCAGCCCTTGATACATGAAAATATAGCCAAGCCCCTGTTGCTTTGAAAATGTTTTCCAAACATCTCTTTATCAGAAAATAAGGCCTGGCTTCTTTTCTTTTTTCACACTACCATGCATCATTGTGCATTTTTACACTTGTTTCACATACAGAATTTCCTCTGCTGGCAGTTGGAATTCTGCAGGTGCTGTCACTGCAGAGCAGAGTTCTGCATTGCAGGCAAGAAATCAAGCTTCAGAAAGGGGAATTTTACCCTAAATGTATGATATACCATTGCAACTCGCAAAGTAGGAAGAAGTCACTACAGAGTCAGAGTGTTAGTGATTTGTGACTATATGAGGAGACTGGAGACTTAGTCCTGTCTACTTTAGCAGTGTGACATGAATGATGGCACAAATGATGAAAATTAATATTCATTTACATATTGTAAAGCCAAAAGATTATGTTATAGACCAAATCCTGCTCATCTTATTTAGGAGAATAGTCCTTGGTCTTTTGTGGAAATTTTTAGAGGTAAGAGGAAAAAAATCTGATTTTGGTTTCCAGAATGCCTTGCATCTATTATAATAAAATTATTAGTAATTTTTAATTATTTATTGGATCTTTACCACAGAGAAAAGCACTGTTTTACACTTAAGATAGTAGTATAGAGTGCAACAGACCATCATGTTTTCTAAAGACAGGAATACAAACATGTGCTATTATTCAGGTCAGACCTTCAGGCCAAGACACAGCTGAAACTTTAGTGGAAGGTGCTGTGCCAATGTTCTGCACCAGGAAATACAAATAGTTATCTCCTACCTTTCTCTGAAATGATCATACAGTGGCTAAATCGAAGCTTGCCCTTCCACTGACATTCTGTTCAGACATATGGTGGCCTTCAGGAGAATCTGTTGTCAGTGATCTTTTCCCTTTCTTCCTTTCTTTCTTTCTCCCTCAACCCCCATGCTGCCTTCCCCTCATCCTTCCTACTCCTTATGACATTCCTTGCCCAGTCCTGCTCCTGGATCTCTCTGTTCAGAAAAAATCATGCAAGTGTTAATAAGTGTTTCTTCTCTTACAGGGTCCACGAGGATTACTGGGCCCCAGGGGTACACCTGGTCCCCCTGGACAACCTGTATGTATGAACTGTTTTTTATTTGCAATTTCCAGAAGAAAAATTAAAATCCACTGAAAGTTGCTTGTGTTTATATTGTTTGTTGCAGGGCATTGCAGGTGTTGATGGACCTTCAGGCCCAAAAGGAAACATGGTGAGTAAGTAAGCTGGGAATTAAAAAGGGATTGGACTCTAAGAATCCTTTTCATATTCTCTTGTCCCTGCCACTATGCCATCCCTTCCATTTAATTAAACTTTTCTGTCAAAATACTCAGATTCATGATGATTTTACATAAAAAAGAGAAGCTTTCTATTACTTAGTTTTCAGCCAAAAGGCCTAACCATGCTTTCTTTCAAGCTCCTTTAGCACCATGGACTCCAGTGCTTAGGTCCTATGTGTGGGCTGTTCTCTGTTAAAGAAAAGGCCATGATACTCATTAGCATGAAAAAATATCATACTAGATAGAAAGTTGATGGTAGACTTTAAAGAGGGAGGAACAAGGATGAGTTTGTATTCGTTTTAGTCCTGACAATGAAGATTTGTAGTGCAGAAATGCAAACCTAATGCCCTGGTATTTTTTTGCATGGTAGGGTCCTCAAGGGGAACCAGGACCTCCTGGTCAGCAAGGAATTCCAGGCCCACAAGTAAGTGTAAAATAACTCTGAAGAAATACGATGTAATGTGCAGCAAATGTTTAATAAATGGAAATTACTAAAAGGTTAGCTTTTCATGTGCAAAACTGATAAAGCTTCAAGGGTTTTATAAATAATGCTGCAAATGTGCAGAGGGCAGCCGGAGCAGAGTTTTCAAGTAAGCTTTCAGAGGGATTTTTCATTCAGGAGAAAAATGACTCATTCAGTGTTCCTGGAATGCAGCAGGAACGGCCACACCTGGAGGGTTCTGAATAGGATCTTTTTACCGACTTGCTGCCAGAATAGTGGCTTGTGCAAAAGGCTCACACAAAACTCCTGATCTAACTCGTAAGGGGGGAAAAAAGCCACTTATATTTGCCAGTGTGTTTAAACAGATTAATGAGAGACCTTTAGTAGGGTGAATGTATGTATATTGTTCTCCCTGGTTTCTCACACTGGTTTCTTTTTAATAGGGGCTTCCTGGTCCGCAAGGTCCTATTGGACCTCCTGGTGAAAAAGTAAGTTACAGCATTATTCTGTTATTTCACAGTCAGTTCTGTGCAACAACCTTGTTTATCTGCTTTAAGGGCTTTGCTATGTTTTACAGAACAGTAAACTAAGATCTAAAAATTAGCAGATCTTCCTGAAATCATCAAGTAAATCAATAACCAATGGAGGTCTGGCTTTCCTGTCATAGCCACTTTTTCACAAGCATAATTTCCTCTTTTTATTTTTGATTAATTATCTGTTATTAGCTTCAGAATTCCATCTACAATATTAAACAGTTTGTACTTGTATGCTAATTAATTTCACAGCAAGCTGTGAAAATTCTTTTTATTAATCTCTTTTTCATAACAAAGTTTTACCTACTCAAGTCTGATTCTGTTCTCTTTTTTCAAGGATTATATTTTGACATAACTCTGCAGTGTAATTGGCATACTGTAGTGTCACTTGGTGTTTTTTTCGTGATCTATCTGTTTATACACATTCTTGTGGTTTAAAATGTGTCTTCTGTTAATTTAAAAAATGTCACTATTGAATTTTACACTAATTTTACTTTTCTTCCCTTTTCGCTGAATTCCTGCTCTATTGATTCTTCTTTGATTTTGGTCCTCTTCACTGTTTAGTATATACTTATGAGAAGTTGAAGGCGATTTTAGGAAAGAATATACATGCTTTTTACCTGCCTGTGTGCCTAAGAAGTATTATTGTAGCAAAATGGGCCGGGTCCACGATATACTTATTCCAGAGGCTTTCACAAAGACGGACCATGCTTTTCAGCTATGAGCGCTGGAGTTCTGTAACATGTACTCTTTGCCTCTTGTTCTTCTTGGTATCTTTCACATGGTGAATCCTTTTATTCCTGAAATTCTAAATAACAGTTAATCTTGTACACTGGACAATTCTTCCCCACCTTATGTGGTATATCTGCCTGTTCATAGGGTAATTCCTGAAGCCTGTTCTCAGTCAAGCATCTCATTGAAAAATATTGGTGATTTGTACTGGCTAAAGATTGTAAGAACTAGCCTTGCACTTATATATTGTATGATAGTATCTTTCTGGGTTTAGTTTTGTTATATTTTTGGTTTATCCCTGATATCCATATCAAGGGATTTAGGTCTAACTACATTTTATATCCTTACCTCTTAGAGTCAAATGTATTGGATATGGGTGTTTGGGTTTTTTTTCTTTTTCTTTCCTTTTTTTTTTTTTAAATTCTTATTATGTTTCTTATAACTACTCTACACCTGGTGTGGGTTCACCAGGTGTTTTAAAATACTGAAAAGATTTAAGGTAGTTTGCTAGTTTACAGCATACCAGTCCTCAGCAAGGATGATCCTCCATCACCCTAGCAAATGATAGAATGTTCACTATTGTTCTTAAGATGTGTCTCTCTTGCTGTATTTAGGGACCTCAAGGCAAGCCTGGCCTTCCTGGCCTTCCTGGTTCTGATGGGCCTCCTGTAAGTAACCAAATATTTCATCCCTTGAATGTTTAAATACTTTTACCAAGTAATAAATATTTCTGGATACCTGTGTTGCAAAAAGAAAATGGAAAGTAAGAGCACTGGTAGTCCTAGTTGGCAACAGCATTATAAAATCCATCTAAATCCCCTGTATCATTTGAGCTGTTAAAACTAAGAGAATTACATTTTTGAAGCAGCTGCTAAAAATGGCCGTGGGCTTTTAAAATGTGGTCCCAGATGATGAAATGCATCTCAAACATCTGCAGGGATGTGTAAATAACCTAATTGACACACAAAGGGCCAGATACTGTTTCACTGTAGTCCTACTATGTCAGTATGGCAAAGCAAATTGTAAAAATGCTCACCACTTGTTCTCTGAGGAAATATAGAATAGACTAGATCTTTCTCTGCTTCCTGATCTAAGGTGCGTGTTACATGTTTGGGCTTCTTCTTTCATTGTCTACGCTGGGACAGACCTAAGCCAAAGTTTAGAATCTTGTGATCGCTAAAGGATTCAGCTTAGCTCTGAGGATGCATTCACTCACGTGAACAGAGAGTGTAACCACCTCAGTAGCAGTGCTTGCAGTTCAGGCATTAAACTTAAATGGAATCACTGTTCATAATCACATGCATATACACTAGTTCTCTTGCATCAAAACCATCATTTTTTTATACCACACAGTCAGTGTAACTTCTCAGACCATGTCTCTCCTCCCCATGCCATTTTCCCTTACAGTTTTTCTTTTAGGTTAAATCTGTGTTTCTTAAACCTGACTTTCAGCAGAGCTTTGCTAGGATAAGAACAACAGAACTGACTGCAGGCGTTTCACCGCATAGATGTTTATATTACAAATACAGAACTGTACCCAGGACTCCCACAATCTCTCTTTTACCTTCCAAAGTACCATTTTCATGGAGAATGTTAAATATGCAATGATAGTCCAGCTGAAGTCTATATCTTGAATCATTGTCTAAACATTTGAACTTTCCCCCTTATCTTTTTCTCCATGCTGGGAACAATATTAATTTCCAAATGTAAGCATTATTTTAAAATCTGCATCTTGTTAAACCTTAAAAGCAGAGGGGAAATGTTGTAAGAGATAATCAGGTGTTAGCACAGGTCTGATATACACCTGATATACATTCCTACTCTGGTGGGTTGATCCCAGTGAGCAGCTAAGCAGCCACCCAGTCGCTCGCACACTCCTCCCACAGTGGGAGAGAATCAGAAGATCAAAAGCAAGAAAACTCATGGGTTGAGGCAACAAAGGTTGAATAAGTGGATCAAAGCTATGCAGACAAGCAAAGCAAAATAAGAAATTCATTCACCATTTCCAATCTGCAGGCAGATGGCTAGCCACTTGCTGGAAAGTTGGGCTTCAGCACACATAAGGGTTAATTGGGAAGACAAACACTATAACTGTGAATGTCCCCTCCTTCCTTCTCCTTTCCCTGAGCTTTTATTGCCAAGTATGACATCATATGATATGGAATATCCCTCTAGTCAATTTAGGACAGCTGTCCCAGCTGTGTCCCCTCCCAGCTTCCTGTGCACCACCAGCCTACTACTCACTGAGGGGTTAGAATGGGACAAAGAGAAAACCTCCACCTTGTACAAGCACTGCTCAGCAACAGCCAAAACAGTGGTGTGTTATGAACACAGTTTTAGTCAGAAATCCAAAATACAGCACCATATGGGCTGCTATGACGAAAAATAACTCCATCCCAGCCAGACCCAGTACACCTACACAAAACTATCTCCCTCATGCACAAGTAGGTTTGTTCAGAGGAAGGGCAGGAGAGGCAGGTTAAACTAAGTCCATTCTAATTGACATGACCTATTTATAACCATAGAATTACACTATTGATGGAAGGCAATGAGCAGTACCTTCCTGATTGCAATGAGCTTCGTAACTGCTCCCATGATGTCTGTGTTAAGATCAGGTGGAAGCTCAAGAGTAATATTTCAGATCAGGAAAATTCTTGCTAGCTATTTCATTTCACTTCTATGTGAGGAAATGTCCTTCCATTTTGAAGGTGAGACATTGTTAAAAGTGGTATATTGTACTGGAATTGATGAAAGTCTAAAGGGATACAAATATGCTCTTTAATAGCAGCATTTTTAAAGTCATTTAATGTTATAGACACCTTTGATACTGGCTGGTGATTTAAAATTTTGTGCACAAGAAAGCATATTCTGGGAGATTAGGATTAAACAACTGACACAGGTACGTTTCAAAAAACAAGTAACAAATAATTCAATGTTAGTAAGACAAACTCTTTAAAGGAAAATTAACAATCACTGGTAAGCAAGTATCGAATACTTTTTATTTTAATAATTCTTTTAATAAATAACATATTTTTAAACTGTTTTCCAAGGCCAGAAAATTGAATATAAGCAGCAGGGGTTTGTCGTATAAGATTAACGGCCACATCAAAGTCATATCATATTTGACGCACTGAAAACGTTTTGATATGTCAATGACACCAAAACATGAATGGTTTTAGTAACTGGCTACATGTTATGTGGGACAACATGCTTGGCAAAACTAGAGATTTAGTATTCTCCTCTAGTAAGCATACTAGTAAGCATTCCTAGTAAGCATTCCTCTAGAAAAAGTATACCTGACTGATTCTCATAAACAATAATCTTCTATTAACCTTTAGTTTTATTGCCTTTAAATTTTGCAACATTTTGGTGTAAATTTTGTATGAAAGAAAATCAGTGGATTGGTTAATGTTTTGAGTGCTGCATTATTAACGTCAGTGACATAGAACAAAGACTAAGACATAAACATTTTGTTTTAAAAGCAAGTCAGTTTCAAACAAAGACACAGAACATTAAAACTAGATCAGCTTTTTATCAGCTTCTGCAATAAATTCCATAATCTTTTAAATAATTTTAGGAATATCTTCATGCTGTAATATTAATCACCCTGCTTGTTTCAAAATAAAATTTGAGAGTATCTTGCATTAAAAACCACTTACTGCTGAAACATTAACTAAACAGAAGGTGTGATCAGGATATTCCTGAAAACATTAATAAACATAACTGTTGTCCAGCTTTTCCTTTGTTATTTAAATTAAATAGGTATTGAAAGGAAAATCTTTCCTTAAAATTGTGTTGGTGTGTTCTAATACAGAAGAATGATTAGTGACCTGAAATTCAAGTGTTAAAATAATTGTGTTTTTATTATAAAATATCACTATCGAAAAATAAGTATTTTCTAAATCAGATACATTTCTCTTAAATCAGGGTCATCCTGGCAAAGAGGGTCAGTCTGGAGATAAAGGTGCATTGGTGAGTTTTAAAACTTTTCCATTTATTTACATAGCTTTCAAGAAAACTTTTGGCAGTTTTTCAGCTTTATGACAAATTTGTTACTCCAAGAACTATTTGGGAAGATAACAGAAAACCCATGACGCATTCAAAACATTGTGTGCAGACAAATGTATTTATTATATTCTAAATAATATAAAGATTCTAAATAATATAGAGATTACTCTTCTAAAGTAAAACTGATTGTGGAGTTGACAGAATGACAATCAGTAAAAGTTGCATACAGTTAATATAAATAACTCGTGAATAGTTTTAGTTTACAATTCCATTATATAGAGTACCCACTAGGGTTCTTAAGAACCTTGTTTTTTAATGATTTACAAATGCATGCATATGCATTGGATTTTTAGGTCACCTTCAAGTCAGTGGCAGTGAAAAGTAATTTCTTTATTTCTTTATGAAGCACTGAAGGGTTTTAGGTCTCATTAAAGATTTCTGCTTGCTCAATATTGACCCGTATTTGTCCAGAATAGCACCCTTTATAGCACCTGGAATGAGTTTCAGTTTTGATTTCAGTGGCAGTACTAAAAGGTTGTATTCCGGATTAATAGGATTAATGAATGTTATTCATTTCGTTTCAGAAAGTACAGTTCTACTGATATCAGCATATTACTATTTGTCCAAAATATCATTATCTGTTAGAGGCTTGTAGATTTTATCCTGATTTCTTAAGAAAATAAAGCTTACACAAAGCATTTATGTTTTGAAAGTACATGTGTGTGACCATCTGTCAGTTGTTCCTTAGGTCTTTTGAATTTACTGATTCATTTCGGCCAAATTTGAGAGAAAATTTTATTGCTCAGAGATTTTAACAGTCTAAAGGTTTTGTGAAAAGACACAGTTGGAAAGGGGAAAAAGACCTTATCAATGGCCCTTTAGATTTTGTTACCTGTCCATCTCAGACATCAGAGAATCAACAAAGCCACTCAGCCTAGACAGAGTTATGTGTTTCCAGGCTTCCTTGCTTCCACTGTTTAGAGAACTCAGTTTCTTTAGACACTGCCATTAGATTGCATAGTATTTAAGTTAAGCATCTTTAAAATGCTCAGCAAACTGTAAATAACAGCATCTAAATACTGGTCAGTATTGATAGCACCATGAGCCTTCTAGCTTTCAGGTTTGGAATCTTTTTTATTTTTTTAAAGACCATGATTTTTATTATTACCATTATTTTGATCTCTGCTTTTGACTTATGTCATCATCATAATTAACATATATATGTTCTCCAGCAAGACACCACTGGTTTCTAACTGGCATCTTTTTGTTTGTTTTAGTTTGTTTGTTTGTTACATTTGCCAATTACCATTGTTTCGGATAATTTATATTGTGGATAGATGTTTCCCAAATATACAAGTAGAACCAAGTTCATAATTCTATTAATAGTTTTACAGTGACATTGAAGGGTGCTTTGTGATGCCCTGACTTTTCTCAGTGGCAGGCAGCCCACTGTTATTTTGATGTCTCACACAAGACTGCGGCATTATAGTGAAAGAACAAGGATTAGACTCAGAAGAGAACTGCTTGCTAACCAAGTGCTGTACAAACAAAGGTTCTTTACTCCAATATATTTTAGGGGCCTCCAGGTCCTCAGGGTCCAATTGGCTATCCAGGTCCTCGTGGTGTAAAGGTAAGATTTAATTCCTGGATTCCTCCCCCCACCCCTTTTTGAATATATGCATGCGTGCAATTCTTTATATTCTTTCTTTAGGGAGCTGATGGTGTCCGTGGTCTCAAGGGATCCAAAGGTGAAAAGGTAAATGTGACTGCATTTAATTCCTTCCCTTTTTACTGTGTTCCTTATTTCACTGCAACGTCTTCTGTCTCCTTCACTGCAGCACGTTTTCTCTCGTGGCAGTGGGTTTATTTTTGCCTTACCCTAAGGACACACCAAACCCAATTCATAAATCAGTGATCTCCATGGTTATTTACACTCGTACAAAGTGAATAAAAAACGCTTCAGTTATTAGAATGGTTTTGGATCCTCTTTGTGCCACTTTAAGTAACTTCTTTCTAAGGTGCTCTTAAGTAGAGAATTAGACATCCCCTCTCTTGTTAGTAGATACTATAGTTGATACTGAAAAGCTTGTGCATCACAGAGATTTGTTGATACTGAAAAGCTTGTGCATCAGAGAGATTTGTGGTGATGATACTGTTATTTTACCTGTTTTGATAGATGTGTGGGCTAGATTTTGTATTTTCTTATGTACATCTTCCAATGGCTTTCTAGGTTCCAGGTATTTTTGTCTCAGATCTTTGGCTCTGCCAAAGTGATGGACAGCCCCAGTTAGGTGCATATACATGAACAGGAAGAAAGCTTTTACATCCCCCTCATACCATTAATTCTATACATAGAGGTCTTACTAGAACAAACACCAACTACTGTGATGTCTAATGACTTCTGATGGTCTGCAGTGGCTGAAATTACAGCCAGTATTGATTATTATATATTTGTTTATATTATATATACATTTATATATATTTTATATACATATAAATCTATATTATAATATTATATATATTTGTTTATATATATATTCCCACTTTCCTCAGCACTCAGAATGAGAGACAGATGACAAACACCGTCAGTCATACCTCCTGACCACACAGGCAAATTCAGCCTTGTGGCTCTGGTGGCTACTGTGTATGCATTTATAGCTGTTTCTAAAGCTGAAGACTCAGTCTTGCCAAAAAGACTTGATTTCAGCACTAGAGATCTGTTTTTCAGGCTCAGATGCCAAGCGCTGCTGTACATTTCCAGGCTTTCCTAAACCACAGTTTGTCTAGTCTGCGTACTCATTTTAGAGTTGCTCATTAAATCTAAGCTGAAAAAGAGTGTGTTTAATATGTGTGGAGACTGGACAGTTCAAAAAACCAGCTCTTTCTTGTGCCTTATTGTGTGATTAATATCCAGCTAGGACAAAATATAGCACTCGCATATAAATAAGCTTAATATATGTGTGTGTATATAAGTGTCTATCAATGAATACTGATTAGCATAATCTCCACAATATTTCTGTGTTCCTAAATATTGATCTCACAGTTGCAGTAAGACACCGAACTCTACTGAATACCTCAGCAGGTCACACAAAGATATTTCATAGGTTGTCCTCACAGTGCTTTAAAGCTCTGTTACAGAGGCCTTTTTAACTGAAATTATTCAATGCCATTACATGGGGGATAGCACTGTAAGAGACAGAAATAAATAAACTAATCATTCAGGAAAGCCTCTGTAGATCTGGAATGGTCCCAGGGATGTCAGAGGAGGTCCATCTCTGTACTGACCAGTAAATGTGACTAGAACTGTTCAGCTATTTTATTCTTTGTTAACAGCAGAAGAGGAAATAGAGCATTCAGCTCTCTCCTCCTACATGGAATAAAATCAACCTCTTGTAGATCTCAATAGCTGGAACCTCACTGTGAAAGCTGAAGAATTTCAGTTCATTTGGCAGCAATTTATTTGGTCAGTAGTTGTCACGTGGTCAGTCCTTGCTGATATGTTGCAAAGTGTTCTCATATAATTATTACTGTCCATGGCCATAACTGAGCAACTTTTACAACTACAGCTTTTTTCATGTATTCTGCACTCTAAATTTTTCACCTCTCTCTGAATTTTAAGAAAGACCACCTTGAAATTTTAATTTATGCAATATAAAATGACCATATAAATCTTAGTTTCACCATCTAGAAAGCATGGGAAACCTGCTTTTCAAATGGTTTTTAGTATTTTTTTTTTCCAATGACTCACAATGGGTTACCTCATCTTTTTTTACATGAACACATAGTATTGAGAAACTATATTTGCTTGTTTGAGATTTTTTTTTTTTAAAATTTAATGTCTCCTCACCTATCTTGAGCTGTTTACCACTATTTCTATCGCCCTTTCTAGGGTTACTTGTTGCATGTAGTATGACTACTTCTGAGCAGAGTCAAAAATGATTTAGCATTGCAATCTCTCTCAGTTGCTGATCAGGGAGAAGATACAGCTTTTGTGGGCCCAAGAATGCAAAATGTAAATCTCTTTTTCAAAGTGAGGATGAAATAGAAAGCCTTTCTTGTTTTTTTTTTTTTAGTAATGTGGAGCACAGTATCTTGCTTTCCTGGCTTTAATGACAGTCCAAATATTATTCAGATTCTAAGTCAGCAATATTACTTCAGCATATAAAAAACCCTAACAGCATCATAGTAAAACATTTTACTATGTGCTTATTCATCACAAAGACCTTTACTCTCAGAATATAACTAAGCATCAAATAAAAATGCAGTCAACAAACTTTGTTGTCTGGATATTGGAACAGCAGTTGTATGACCTGGGGGAGTTGGTCGACAGAGAGCTGAACATGAGCCGGCAGTGTGCCCAGGCAGCCAAGAAGGCCAACAGCATCCTGGCCTGTATCAGAAACAGCGTGGCCAGCAGGTCTAGGGAAGTGATCATCCCTTTGTACTCTGCGTTTGGGGAATGGATCACCCCTTTGTACTCTGCGCTGGTGAGGCCGCACCTTGAATACTGTGTCCAGTTTTGGGCCCCTCACTACACTAAGGACATTGAGCTGCTGGAGCATGTCCAGAGAAGAGCAACAAAGCTGGTGAAGGGCCTGGAGAACAAGTCTTACGAGGAGCAGCTGAGGGAGCTGGGGTTGTTTAGTCTGGAGAAAAGGAGGCCGAGGGGAGACTTTATTGCCCTCTACAACTACCTGAAAGGAGGCTGTAGTGAGGTGGGGGTGGGTCTGTTCTCCCTGGTAACTAGTGATAGGAGAAGAGGAAATGGTCTCAAGTTGTGCCGGGGAGGTTCAGGTTGGATATTAGGAAGAACTTCTTCACTGTTAGAGTCATTAAGCATTGGAACAGGCTCCCCAGGGAGGTGGTGGAGTCACCATCCCTGGAGGTGTTCAAAAAAACGTTTAGACGTGGCACTTCAAGACATGGTTTAGTGGCCATGGTGGCATTGGGTATACAGTTGGACTTGATGATCTTTGAGGTCTCTTTCAACCTTAATGATTCTATGATTCTATGATGAGTCTAAGAAAAAGGGAACCAACAGCTAATCCGTTATGCTACAGCAAGTCGTGAACAACTCCATTGAACAACTCTGGAGATTTCTGTTTGTATCTGAACTAACTCATACAGCTGTAAATGAAACTTGTCTGAGTACTGTCTGCTTGTACTTCGGCATGGAGACCTATTAAAATGCTTGGAGTAAATACTCTGCCAGGATTTACTAGGCAGTAAATAAGTAATTCTCACTAGGAATAACAATAATGTGCACCTGTTTTGCCACTGTGTATGGATTCAGTCTTAATGCCCACTGGTTTTTCTATTTTCTTTCAATCACATCAACCAATGAGAGTAGGCAGGGCTGAGTATTGCTGTACATTGAACTACTATATAAAGATGACTACTTCTTTTAGGTTCTGAACATTAAGATACGTCTTTTTTGTTGTTGTTGTTAAGATGTCACAACCAGCCAATTTTTTGATTTCTTTCATGATACTATTAAGGCACTAGTTCAAAAGAAAAATTAAATAAAAGGGAATTTCTGCTATCGAAAATAACAACACTGAATAATTTGCCACCAATTTTTAATTAATTGAATAGATGACCTTATTAAAAAGAGTGATAACAAAAAAAAGTGTAGGAGTTTAAAAAGGCCTTTGCAAGATACTTCATAATAAAACAGAAGACTTATATTGTCTCTATCTTTAAACAGATTTTAACTAGCTTTAAACAGCTGTTATTAGAGACTTTCAAACTAAAAAGTCATTTTGTATAGCGCACTGATATACTTTTCCTAAAACAGCAATAGCCATATTAGATTTTCTGGTATCTGAAGTTCTTACTTTATCTATGCAAATTATTTTAATCTGTACTGAATATATTTTCTTATTCTGCCTGCAGAAAAAAAATAATCCTTTCTATTACTAAAATCTTTGCATGCATTTCTGCCTTTTTTAGGGTGAAGATGGTTTTCCAGGATTTAAAGGTGACATGGGCCTTAAAGGTGACAGGGTAAGCATTTGTTCATAGCCCATATATTCTTAAAATGTTTAAGTTTTATTATTTTGAAAGAATCACTGAAATGAACAGATAAATTTAAACCAAAAATAAAAAAAAGCTAGTAGCTTAAATTATTTCTGTTCCCTGCACATGCACAGATTTCAGCCAGAGATTTGGTTCTTATGAATCAACAATGGCACAGTTATAAAGAGGAAGAGGATGTCAGTCCTGGATATCCTTTTCACCAAGCTTCTTCCTAGGGAATCTCTTTTTCTAGATTCCAAGATCTCCAATATTTGCCTGAGGAAAATTAATCTGTCCAGGATAAAGATGTTTCCATTCCAGCCTAGCATCTTGCAAATCTGTGCCAGAATGTTGTTTATTTAGCCCAATGGGCACTTACTTCCTTTCATAGGAAGTGTTATGGAGGTTCTAAAAAAACTTCTCACAAGAGGTTCCTGGCCTGTATCTGTTGCCTGTGTACATGAATAACTGTGAAGATGGTATCCACATGAGTACTTAGATACAGAATTTTTCTTTCTATGGACTGTCAGAGTGTCTTCACAAGAATTGAGGGAAGGAAAAATAAAAATATGCAGTTTCCAAATGCAGCTCTCTTCAGGCAAGGCAACTGGGCTCTTACATTTGTGAAAGTAATATGCAGTGCCTAATTTATATGTATATGCATTTATGCAATGAACATAAGCAGTGGTATTTTCCTCATTCGAAATTGGATGGAGCTTTGAGCAACCTGATCTAATTGAAGATGTCCCTGTGCATTGCAGGGGGGTTGTACTAGATGACCTGCAAAGGTCCCTTCCAACCCAAAGCATTCTATGATTCTATGATACTAATCTCTATTTACATTTACTGAAAATTTATTTTCAAGTAATTGTAGGTAGTATATCTAATATATGCACAAAGGCCATTGTTCCATATTTATAAGGTGGTGTATTTTAGGGAGAAATTGGTCAGCCAGGTCCACGAGGAGAAGACGGTCCAGAAGGTCCAAAAGGTCGAGCAGGTCCATCTGGGGACCCAGGTGCTGCTGGTCCAGCTGGGGAAAAGGTCAGTAGCCAGACATCAACATAAACATGTCATTGCCACATAACATAGATGGAGCCCATGATCTTCATCACTCAAAAAACAAGCCTCCACATCTGCAAAATCTTTAGCTACCTAACAGTAGTTTTTGAGACACTACTGGAGCAGACCACTGGAGTTCACTTTTGAACAAGTATTGGGAATCATTATTTTGTAAGTATACAGAAAGGCATTATAGTATTTCATTGGCACATAAGGCAGCTAAATTCTTATCCCAAATTACATACAGTACATGCCAGCTAAGGAAAATACAATGCAAAGAAGATAGTTGGGCACAAAGGAGGATAAAGGTGCTGCTGGAGAATGAATTAATATTCAGAGTCCTATTATGCCAAATTGTGGCATGAAGATCGTTTTGAACAGAAAATATATCCCAAATAAAAATCCAAAATAGGGCTGGCAAAAGTGAAAGGGGCTGTTAAAAGAGAGGACTGAAAAAAAGGATGGTGACATGAAATACAGGAGAAAACAAGAACAAAGGTAAGTACAAGTCACTGTAGAATCCTGTCCTCAACAAAAAACACTTGAGATTGATATAGAGGAGGAAAGGAGTCTGACGACTGTGTGTATGGGTACCATATTTGACTGGGTGACAGCCTCAGAAAAGAAAGGTGATTTCAACAGTGGCATTTTGGACAACTGAGAAAGAATGATAAAATAAAAGAAAACAAAAATGATGGTTGAGAAATGTGTATACTATATTTCACTAAAGTGAGAACATGCTGATGAAAATATTTCCCTTTTAATTTTTTGGTTAACTGTGGCTTTAATGCTTGTTCTTGTTGAAAAGAATAGGACAGAAGGTCCATTTTACATTTCTTTCTCAGTTTTGCTGTCTTTGAAATAGGAACAGTTAGTATTTTCCAGGAACATCCCATCTGACATCATGATTAATTATTCTATCTGTCTTTTTATCTATGTATAGTCTTTCAAAGTATATATTGAAATCTTAATAAGTATGTTGTACTGCTAAAAAGATAACCAGATTCATGGCTAAGAGTTTTACCAGGAAGAAAAAAATGTATTCAGCAAATTTGGGAACAAACTCTCTTTTCATCAAAAGTTGCTACTTTTTGCAAGTATGTCATTAGTAGAACATCAGTAAGATGTTAGGGTTATAATTTGAGCATAATGTCATTCATAAACTCTCAGAAAATTATATATCCACTCATTACAGAAAAGATTTACTCTCAGGTTTACTTAACTGTTGGGAATTATTTATGAATTAATGTTCTCCACAATTTTGCAAGCTATCTCAACAGCTGTTAAGTCATTGAATGGATTCATTATGTCATGAACCAAAGAACATATAAAAAAAGAAACTCAGAATGATTCTCCTACACGAATGCAAGCTGAGTTCACACCAGAAAGCCAGTGTACTCAGTTTTAACTAGATTAGCAAAACAATCTGATCTAATAAGGCTCATATTACCTTCACCCACAGTATATTTGTATTCTCCAGAAAGAACTGTATGTTTCATGGCAATGGTTGTTTTCACTATTGCTGACCTGACAAAAATGCAAGAATATTAGGAATCTTACAAAATTTGTGTTGTTGTCATGGTGTCTGCAGAATAATTAATTGACTGAGGACATTTTCAAAATAGTCCATCTTTCTCAAGACTTTATAACCTAAGTAAAAAAACCAAAGTAAGCCAAACTGAAGCAAACTTTGTTTTATAGTTGTTAGTCTTTAAATATGAATTTGAATTATTTTTAATTCTTCATATTCAAATTACTCATTGTGAATATAGGCTTATGTTTTCAAGTATTTCTTCTTCACTATGACATGTATGGGACTCTTACAGTCTCACAAGTCCAGAATCTGAAGCCCTAACTAGAAGATATTTGAAAAAAATATTAGACCCGATGTTGACAATTCCCTTGTCATTCCTATGACTTATTTAATGCAAAGGTACTACTCTTCCATAGTAATAAAAGTACCAGATTCTTATTCTCTATGTTTGACTGATCCTGTGATAAGAGAACTCTTTCCAAAGTGGGTCTAGGGCTGGATTTGCTTGGTAAAGGAAATGCCAAGTACAGTGCCAAAAAATGAGGAACGTATCAGAAAAGAGCTTATAATCAAAAAATCATCCATATCCACATTCAAAACCTAGGCAACTGGGCTTGCTGAATCATAAAATCAGAGACAAAATTTTTACTGAATTTGGCAAGAGTTTGATGCACTGTCATGCTGCAAAACATTTCAATCATTGTAATGTGTGCACCTTATTTCAGTGTGGCACGTAACGCAGCATTATAATTATTTTCATAAATCGAAGAATTCTTCTTTAATAATGTCTCAGCCAGACACCTACACTTACATGAATATGATAGTACACAACACCTTTATTCATGTGCTGCATTTTTTATGAATAGACATGTTTATTTTGGCAAATTTCCTTCCCTATACAGGTATATCCTTCCTCTTCTTCATTATCTAAGGTTACTGCAGAGTACCATATTATATTGTATAATCATATCTTTTCTATTGAGATCTTCTCCAAAATGTGATAGTCTGGAACATAGGGAGATAGGCAAATTCTCCCTCAGAGTTCCCATCTTTCAAACACTGAAACTGCTTTCCCTTGCCTTTGAAAGTGGCAAACCATCACTCATCCTCTAGAGGTCTGAAGAGACTAACTCAATGGGGTAGGGTGCTGTATTTAATTCATAGGAATGGTTAATGTCAGTGTTGATCAAACTGCTCATCCTGTTGTCCTTTCTGAACATGGCAAGTTGGTAATACTTGTTGACAAATCTATTGTCAGCAAATAGTCGGTGGGGTATGATTTATCATAGTCTCAAAGTTTAGAACTATTCAGGAAAAAAATCTATTCTTCAAATGCCTATTCATGAAAAATCTGTGGAAAACAAAGCAGCCATCACACAGTATAAACTAAAAAGGATTTCTTCTCACTTAAACTTGTTAACACCCTGATTTCTTAGACAATATTAATAGTTTAATGATCTCAGCCCCACATCACTATGCAGAGCTTCATGGGAAGGAAAAAAGAAGACACTGAGGTATTGGCTTTGCTGAACTCATTCATTGGAGTGGGATTTTTATTTAAGTTTGGGGAATTAAACCTGCTGGTGATTAATAGTAAAAATGAGAATTTGATTTAATTGTATCATCACTCTAAGTTGTGAAAAAAATATTTTCGATAGAAGTTTGCTGAACCACTAAGGAGGACAAAGTAAAGTTTATCACTGCCTTCTTATTGCAGGGTAAGCTTGGTGTACCTGGATTGCCAGGATATCCAGGAAGACAAGGTCCAAAGGTGAGCTGTAAATGAGCTGTATACCTTGTGCTTTGACAGTAGTCACAATGGCAGTTATTTTATTTGTGTGTTTGAGGCATCAAGGCAAGGGCCATTTTTCACATTTTCTTTCTTGACATTCATGTTCTGAAGTAAAATCTTTAAAAATGTTGGATTTGCTAAGGCAGGCTCTTTAAGGAGGACTGTCTTTCCTGTTCTTAACTATACTGCCTTTAAACCTTTGTCATCCTTTCATGAGGTGTGTTTTTATGTGAGCATCAGACTGGCATGCATTAAACAATTTGAAAACGAAGGAACTGCTGATATGCTTGAAAGAGAATGAGCATTATATTGACCACTAAATGGATGCTGATAGTGATGGGAATTTTCTGTATGGTATAGGGCTTCCATTTGTGTCATTACTGCTTCTTCCACAGAATAAGCCATATTTCTTTCAAACACGTAATTTACAGTTTTCATTGTGTTTTCCTTTTGCTTCTGTTAAGACAAACATGACAAATCCCAACCCTTAGTTGATTTATGTGCCTACATCTGTCCTTCAGCTAGCTTTTATGTTTTGATTGCAATAGAAAACCAAATAGGTGGCTTCTAGTTTAAGTGAAGGCTTGTATTTTTAAAACATTTTTATGAAACATATTTTTAAAAAGGTTGTCCTATCACAGCTTTAGGAAAGGAGCATGCTAAATTAATTGCAAGCTCTCTTTTCTGAGATCAGCAAGAAAGAAAAAATGGAATAAAAACATAATTCTACAGACATTTCCGAGTGTAGAGAAGGCCATTAGGGAGACTGCATCTCCAAACTGTCTCAAAGAAGACTCGTCTAGGGAAATATCGCAAGTAAAAGAAGTCCTTGCCCCTTCTACACAACTGAACAATCAGCCGGCAGTAAAATCCTGAACTTTGCTCTACTTTGGGATCTATTTTTATTTTCAAATTTGAAATTATCATTTTTTGGAAGAACTACAACTTCCTGGCTGGCTAAGCAAAGTGTTTTTTCTGACTCTGGCCTATACTTTGGTTCTTTCCAGTCAAATAAATGAACTATCTGAAGAATGCTTATTCATTGAACATTCTGTGTTAGTGAAAAATATCAAAACCATCTATGGAAAGTATTAAAGAAAACTATTCACCTTGAGAGACATGTTTTTTTGCTTCTGTTTCTTAACTCAAATATCTGAGATTTCAGTGTCTCTTTTTGTTCTCCTTTAGAACTGTCTTTTGAAAAGTCTGAGATCAAAGAGGTTTTACATTATTCAGTTCTAAGAACAAAAATGATGTAACACTTCAAATAAAAGTTGATTGATTCGTTTTTCAGCAGACTTGATCAAGAATTTCATTACATTAAATTTTTATCACATTAAAACTGAAAATAGTTCTCAAGCTGCTTTCAGTGTTTGTTCTTCTAATTTGTTGCTTAAACTTCCAAGAAAGAGTAATGACAGCTACAGTACATCAACTGAGTAGAAACTTGGTTTGAAACTTACTCACAGTCCAGTTCAAATTAACATAAGGGAGAGAGAAAAAAGGCAGCAGCAAAAAAACTTATTAGCTGTGTAAAGCAAATATGAAATCTTGTGCCAGTATTGTCAAGAAGGTTCACACGGTTCTTTTTCTTGTTACTTACTTCCTTTTCATGATTTTTCTTAGAATTGTTCTCAGAGTACTGCTATTATCTGATAATTTTCACTATGTTTTTTCCTCCTATCCAGTGTCTCTTGATTAACACCATTGCAAAAAGTAACATATGTATAAGATATTTACAACCAAGTCATCCCTATTAATGCCCAATCATTAGAGTTTGCTTCTTCCTATGGCCTTTTAATTATAAAGAACATGCTTGGGCTTCACAGAGTAGAATTTTCGCAGTTTTATTTACATTTTAAGTTATAACTGGTGAAGAATTAAAAATGGAGGAAAAAAAAAAGAAAGGAAGAAAGAAAACAAAAGAAAATAAAATCTCTTACTTTTCTCCCACCAGTGAATATCAGCCAAGGTTTCGTTAGAATCAGTGTCAGTGAAGTTGTAGTGCCCCTAAGTCATTAATGGATAATTGGAATGATTGTGTGAAACGAGATTCATTAAAGGGAAAACATAAGTAAGAAAAAGAGAAAAAAGGAAAAAATGCTTATTGACATTTCAAAGAAAAGCAACAAGAAAATCTATTTTAAGTTTTTGTTATATGCATTTTATTTGCCACTAAAATACTAACAGCAAGCTGCACAAATATAGATGCATTATCAGAACAGGGAGTCTGGCCAGTAGTTTTAATGACTGACCAAACCAAACACTGCTTTGATTTTCATCTCCAGTCACTTAAAAGTGTATCTTATCAAGTCTATCACCTCTTTGACCCCAAGACCATTATGACAAATTAGCACCTTGGCAGGTAACAAGTCTGCTGTCCCTCTGAACCTGTATACCAGAAATAAAAAAGAAAATAGTACTGTTCAGATTAGACTGGGCAGTTAGCAGAAGGAAAGGGGAGAAAAAGGAGAAGGAGGAATAATGACTGGAATTGGTTTTAAGTCAGATAATCTCCTCATAAATTCTGCTTATAAGATAACCATATAAGCCCATGTACAACTTGCATGCATCAGTTAAATGAAACTGGCCAGTGGTCAGCTCACAGTGAATAAAGCACCCGAACTAATTTACAGCTCAGTAAAGTGAGTAGAGGACCACACCGCAGTTCAGACGTGGCAACACCTTACAATTATTTTGAATGAAGTTATTTTGTAAAAGAATTATTATACTGTGAGGCAACAAGGCCTTGTTTGTTCCTCTTCGTTATGATACCATTATTCTAGTGGGCTGTTGCTGCTGATTTCTTTCCTACTTTTAAAAATTGTGCAGATTTAATGAATATTTTATTGTCTAATAAGATAACAAATAATGTCCATTCTGTACATTGATTTTTTTTAATGCATTCTGGATCTGACGCATTATGGTAAGTTAATTTACAGTTATTCATCATATCTGTCACACTTGCAAGTTTGATGTGTA
This sequence comes from Cariama cristata, assembly GCF_000690535.1. Lineage (NCBI taxonomy): Eukaryota > Metazoa > Chordata > Aves > Cariamiformes > Cariamidae > Cariama > Cariama cristata. Next base: position 10,009 of record NW_009625935.1, on the reverse strand, counting down.
CAATGTACATGACTTTGGAGATATGCTTTGCGTATAAATTAAATGTTGGCTATACTATTGTTTTGCTATTGATATCCTCTGATATTTGCATTGATTTCTTACATAGGGCTCAACTGGTTTCCCAGGATTTCCAGGTGCCAATGGAGAGAAAGGTGCAAGGGTATGATAATTCATGCTTGCATGACAATTAACTTTTGGAACTCAGTGCTCTGGGATGTCACTGAAACCTAAGGATACAAGCTACTGTCTAAAGAACTATAAAACCAGTTAAGATGAACCTGTACAGTTATGTAAAACAGGACATACTGACACACTAGTTCTTATTCTTTAAGGTATTAATCTAAATATACAGGAACTCGGACACTTTCTCACTGTGTATGCTACCATAATCATATATTTGAAAAAGAAAAGAAATCACCTTTGCTGAAGCATCTTTTTTGACAATATAGCTGAGTGAGTTGGCAAGGACTATTTTCCTGTATCCCATGAATTATCCTGCTACATGCAATGTCCCTCAAGGAAATTCAACTTGTATTTCATAAGTATTCTGATTTGCCACAAGCTTTTTTATAGGCTGAGCTTCAAAAATGCAAAATATACCAGACAAGATGAAGAAATGTACTATTAAAAAAATAGATGTAAAATGACAGCTTTTGCTGCTTTGTTTACTTGAAACAGGTGACGTAAAATCTGTTATGCATATTCTTCAAAATATAAAAATGAAATGTAGGTTAGAAAGAAGGTCCCTGTGCTCTTGTCTCTAAAGCTTAATTGAACATAGCAGAATATGTTGTTAGAAGAAGATGAAATTAAGAGCATGAGTCAGAATTCATAGATGATAGCAACTTAAAGTCAAATTGAAGTAATGTATATCATTGTTCTTAAGAATCCATTTCAATTTACAGCACAAAATCAGAAATTCATTACTTTAAGATGAAATATATGAAATCCAATTGCATTTGCATTGTTTATGTATGGTTTAAATTGTTCTTGTATTATTTAGCTAAGATAAAGATACGTTGTTATGGACAGACACAATCAATAAAACAATGTTCAGTTCATCCTTGTTGCGAAAAATGAGACATGACTGCTAATAAAGATATCAGATTTAAAAAACAAGCAAAATGATAGCATCAAAAAGCAGACAAAATTATTAAAATCTAATTATATTGATCCATTATCAGGCCTTCATAAAGGGCCTGATATTACACATTATACATTTTGTAATGTTAATCAGGTATTATTATTAATCTTGCTAAAGGGATATCATTGTGGTTTATGCTACCATGCATACTGGTACTAGGAAAGATAGTCATCATCCCTGAGAAGTTCATAAGCTGTGTAGCATTTTAAGAACAACACAAAATTTTTATTTTGATAAGAGAAATAAAATCAATATTAAGAAAAGAAAGAAAGCAGAAGAAAACCCGTAAGAAAACAGGTGTGTGCATTTAATTAGTTTCCAATAAAAGCAAGCTTTATGCTAAAACATCTCTGCTGATTTTCTGTTGCTGTTGTGTTTACCTCAGAGATTAGAAAGTGCCAGTCATCACATTCCTTTTTCTACCTGAAGAATACTCTCTGGAATTTTAAGCTTCTTTGCATTAGAAGGCACAGCAATACTAATGCAGAGCCTAAGGAAAGAAATCTGTTGAGTGTCGTTAGGAGATACATTGAAGCAAAAAATTAAGGGCTAGTATTCTGGCAAGTTCTGTACCTCTGTGCAAGTGTGCAGAATGCTGGTAGGTGTTACAGTCCCTATTTCTGTTATAGAAAAAGACAGGCTTGCCCTTTCTTTTCTCTATTAACCTGTGGAGCTGTCCATGGCAACCTGGGAACTTTGTCTCCAAGGCTATTATTACACTGGAAATTACGCCAAGTCCTTTATACTACTGCAGAGGAACTCTGCTTGTTGCATGCCATCTTCACTACTATTTTAACATGGTTTAAAACGTTCTAATGCCTATGACAGAGTCTGACTGAGGCAAATTTAGCGCATTTAGCTACAAGTCTCAGTAAACTCAGAAAGATAATCAATTTTATCAAGGACCATGATTCTGTAAATTGAAATGCAAAGTAGATACTTAAAGATAAAATAACATTTAAACCTAGGGGGGGTTGCACTCTGCCTCCACTTCAGTAAAAAAACTTTATCTCACAAATACAGCATCTGCTAAGATGATTTCTGTGAACTTTTCTCTACAGGGATTACATGGCAAACCAGGCCCCAGAGGACAGCGAGGACCAACAGTATGTAATTTTGCTTTACAATTTAGAGGCTTTCCTATATTAATTGCCTCCACTATACTGTCAAGAATTATTTTGATTTGATTATATATCCAATAATTATCATCAAGTGCATCTGTGTTAAATTGACAGGGTCCAAGAGGCTCAAGAGGTCCCAGAGGTCCCACTGGCAAACCAGGTCCAAAGGTAATTGTCAAGCACACTACAGATTGGTTACAGACTATTTCTTTTAATAGAGGTCTAATCTTTGGACATATTCTCTTTCCTTTCTAGGGTACTGCAGGCAATGATGGTCCTCCTGGCCCACCAGGTGAAAGGGTATGTGAAAGCTATTTGTTTTTTTTCCCACTATGTAGGAGTGTTATTTCAGAGTGGGCAGGTTGTTTTATTTTTAGTTCTCCCTCTCATGTCTTTGCCCTTCTTTGACTAGAGTAACTAACAAAACCTCAATTCCAATGATGCTTTTCATAAAGTTATGAATGGGGTAGCTGAAGTTTGCTGAAGAAAGCTTCTTCCATCTGTAGCTCAGTTCTGTACATATAGGACACAGAGAATACATACACACTTTGTATTACATCCAAGCCCTCTGTATATATCCATGCAAATTACAGTTGTACTTATCAGCTTATGATCTTAAGAATGCCCCATATACTGCAGCTTACTGCTTGTTTATTGGATTTGCAAACCACTCAAGCCACATCCAGAAGCTTCTTTGTTGAAGCAGCTGATTGGTTTTGTTCTGATCCGCTAAGAATTCCCTTCAACCTACTTTCTGCATGCTTGAGAAATCCTATTGTGCTTGCTAAAAGAAATTTTTCTGCTTGCTATTATCTTACCAATCAATACACAGATCCAATATACAGGCATCCCATTACACAGCAGTATATAGAAAAACAATATTAATAAATCAGATTTGTAATAGCAGCACTTGAAAACCAACTCAAATAGTTCAAGTTGACATGCTCTCTGCCAAAGTATTTTTGCAAAGCTGAAAAAACTGCTAACCTTTTTCATGTAGAGAACAAGTCTCATGAGAAGCAGCTGAGGGAGCTGAGGTTGTTTAGTCTGGAGAAAAGGAGGCTGAGGGGAGACCTTATCTCCCTCTACAACTACCTGAAAGGAGGTTGTAGCAAGGTGGGAGTTGGTCTCTTCTCCCTGGTAACTAGCAATAGGACAAGAGGAAACAGCCTCAAGTTGTGCTAGGGGAGGTTCAGGTTGGATATTGGGAAGAACTTCTTCACTGTTAAAGTCGTTAGGCATTGGAACAGACTCCCCCGGGTGGTGGTGGACTCACCATCCCTGGAGGTGTTCAAAAAAAAGTTTAGATGTGGCACTTCAAGACATGGTTTAGTGGCCATGGTGGCGCTGGGTAGACGGTTGGACTTGATGATCTTTGAGGTCTCTTCCAACCATAACGATTCTATGATTCTATAAATCCTTTCCTGGTACCCACCCGGAAGTTCCAGTGACCTCCAGAAGTCTTCCTCTTCAGGATGGAGCTCCCTGTGCATTTTCCCGTGCTCCAAAATGTCACTTTGTCACACTATTTCCTTGCCAAATACATGCACACTTGGTGTAACAATATCAGCAGAACAACAGCAGAGTGGTTTTGCTAGAATGACTAAGCAAACTGAAAAAGGAAAAAGGCCATAGGATCAGACCACATGGTTTGATTGAGTTGATTACTGGAGATAAGGACATCCATAAAAATAATGATAACAAGAGCATGGCGTGAGTGTGTTCTAGAAATCTAAAATTTTCAGTTTGTGTGTCTGCAGAAAGAAATTAAGTTTAATTTTGTCTTGTTTGTCCTTAACAGTTGCAAACAGAGTATTAATAAACATCAGTCTGCTATATACATGTAAAGGAATGCACATGTCTGCAGGACAGTGGTTCTTGCAGTAAGGAGAAGTAGGATAGAACAGAAAGAAAGTTGAAGACTGGAGGACTAGACTGTAGCCAGTACATATGGAAGGCAACACTCCAAGGGAGGCTGCAGTAAAAAGTTGAAAGTACCTCTGTATCAAGCAAAAGACAATATACCAAGTGGAACATGGACAGCAGGAGAAAGTAGAAAATTTGGGTGAAACAGGAATTGAGGGAGAGACATAGGGGCAGGAAGCTGGGATTCAAGAGAGGAATGAGTTAACTAGGACGTTGGGTGCAGACAACTAGGCATAGTCCAGGAAAGGAACTGTAGGTTGTTTTACACTGAGGGGGAACATCAGAGGCAGACTAGCAGAAGGTGAATAGCAAAGCCTCATGAAGGAGTTTGCTGACAGCTCCGAGAAGTTATGAGGAAGAGAAGCTGTGGGGGGACTGAAAACAACAAGCAGATCAATCCAAGATGAAGGTATCCCTGGAGAGAAATTGATTAAAGAGATGAAGAATCGCAGAGCACCACATCTCATACAGTTTGTGTAATATAAGTGTGAGGTATCTATTTGCTTCCCAATAGGATTGAATGTCAACTAAAAAATAAAACTGTCATTTCTACTTTGATGAGACTGTTTCAGGTACCAGACATGTAAACATTAAATAATCTTTCCTGTGTAGCTACTGTTAAAATGAAATTTAATGACAAAAACGAAAACATAATTTTGATAACATGCTCTTAGTATTCTAGTGCTTTTTCTCACATAATCCATCAGTCCAGTGACTTGAAATCTGCAAGCTGTATTGTGAACAAAAAAATTGCTAATCTTGTTTCCTTAAAAAGCCTCAAGATGTGAGGATCAAAGTACAGTGGAAATTTATGAGAAAGAAGGTGCAACAGTAAAACTTTAAGTTGTGCTCTTATAACCCGATTCCTGAGAGGGAGCGATTTCTTTCATATATTTTGTACAGTAGCTGAGTCAATTTTAATAGTTTTCCTCTGTAAAAGTCCTCCATTTTGGGGGAAACTTTATGCTTTATGTTATACCCAGAAGCAAATGAGGAAAGGTCATTTGTTCACAGAGACAGCAGAATGGAAAAAAACCCCAACAAATCCTCATATGGAACATATTTGTGTGTTACGGAGGTTTCAGAAACTACCTTACACTTGTTTTGGAAGAGAAAGTAAAAATGACAGATAGTGCAGTAAGATTACAAAGATTTCTTCCTTTGCCTAGCACTTCTGAGGTGACTCAGAATTAGTATAATCAAGTTCTACCCTGGAATAAGATTCACTTAAGGACAAATTCTTCCAGGCTGGGCACAAGAGATCCTCTCCCACAGCTACATTTATTTGCACACTGCTTCGCCTACTACAGGAGGCAGCCATGCTCTGGAAGTGAGCCTGGGATCTAATGAATGAGGTTTATGGAACTTGGCAACAGTTGGCGGTTTATCAGAGGAGCAAAAGGGTAGCACAATTTGGATGTGGTCTCCTGCTTCAAGTTTTTTGCATCAGACCAACAGTTCTAACATATTTTGACAGCTGATGTCTTAGCAAAACCACACATCGTATACAAAATAGAACAGGTTAAAGTCTTGCACTATATGACTAGAGTACATGGCTCTGCTGTGGGAGCTTGTAGAATAAATAGGGTTTTTCAGGTTGCTACTCCTTGACTTAGCACACTAAAAACTAAATAGGAAAAATTCTTTTAATAAGCTGACATAGTCCCTTTCAGCGTATCAGCAATAAATTTTGAAAGATAGCCTCCATTTTGTTTGGAGACAACTTTAGAAACAGTCATGTAAGCTAGTACTTTGTGTAAGTATCTATGTGTATAGATGCATCAGAACATACAAGTATGTACACATGTATATGTATATACTTGTACATATACATACACAATGCCACTATCTCACATGATCATCTTTCACTAAATTTGTAAAACCATGATGCATGAAAATTTTCCCTCTCCATATATATATGTGTATATACAAAACAATATAAATAAAATGTTTGTACAACATGGGTTTTTTTCAGCTACCTCAACTATTTTTCATGATAGCAAGACTGTTGTATTTAGTTCATGGTAACTCTGGAAAGTTTATTCTATTTGGAAGTTTGTACTCTTCTACTGACTTGAAATATTGTCAGAATGTAAGAACTGCCAAAGATGAATGTTGTACTGAAAGTTAAAAAGATCTCTAGACTATTAATTAATTCCTATGTTTTATGCAACACAGAAGACAATGTTTCTTAATCACAGTTGATTCCTAATTTATTATGCACAGTTTCAGGGGTCAGATGCAGATATACTTCCTATATGTAGTTTTTCTTTTTTCTTACTGCATTCCTAGACAGGCAGTACTGCTTTCAGGAAATCCCCTCCAATGTCTATCCATGTGAACTGTTGCTACTAATATTTATGGCAGTGGAGCTAAGGCTTTAAACTTATAACCAGACATTATCTACAGAGTTCATATGTTTTATAATTGAAGTTCATATATTTTATAATTGAAACAAACTTTTCAATCCAGTGTCATGGCAGCTAAAGTAAAACTTTACTTGTTTGATTGCTTTTATACTAGGGACCACAAGGGCCCCAGGGACCTGTTGGATTCCCTGGACCAAAGGGACCTCCAGTAAGTATCTTTTTAATTAAGTATGTGCAACAACAGGAATGTTATTTTTCATACAATGTTTCTGAAGTGAATATTTGAAGGTTTATTTAAGGGATGGTTTATGTATAGATTACAAGCATGCTTATTGAGCTCTATGGCTAAGACAAGAACTCACATATTCAAAATGACCATTGGTGCAGCTCATATGACATTCAGCATAATATACTAAACTGCAAATCTAGTATGTTGATGTCAATGTCCAGGTGACAGACTGAGTTTAGGAAAAATATTACTTTGCTGGTGTATATTTTCTTTCAACAATTGATTCATTGAGGAAAAAAGAAAAAGGAAAGAGACATTCATTAGTAACAGAAATGTACAGAAGTAATAGCACATTTGAGCTGCAGCCTGAACTAGTTATACTGTTCTTCCAATGTGTTTCTGCTTGTGTGGAGTAAATACAGAAGCGTCAAACCACCTGTGATTTTCTTCACCTGTGCATTTGTTATTTTTATTTCCAATGCCAAAACCTGAAGTCTCATCAAATACTCCTGTAATGCTTAGTTTTGTGTTGACTGAGTCATGAAGCAAAGAAAAATGGAAGGGAAGTATAGGAACTTTCCACAATTTCTGAATTTACAGAAATCCATTTTGAACATGCATTTGACAACCTAACAGTCACTCTCCAAGCAATTGCTAACACACATCAGGGAGGACACAAGGAAAATGTATTATTAAAATCATAGTTAGCTGATACAGGAGCAGTTAAGCTGTACTGAAGACTAGAATAGAAAAAACAAAGAGATCAGAGAGTCTTACAGCTAATTGCACACTTTTTTCAGAATTAAGCATGGCTAAGAAATGTTTTGATATACGTATTTTACAATTTCAGGGGCCACCTGGAAAAGATGGCTTGCCTGGGCACCCAGGACAGCGGGGTGAGACTGTAAGTAAATGTACTCTACTGTGTTAGTGTTGTAAACCTCTAAAGGTCATGATTGTGTGATCAAAACTAAAGAAATGGAGACAACAGAGAAAACAGGAAGAGGCTGGGACTAAGAGGTTATATAACTGTAGTTTTATTATGTAGGTTAGGCATGTCAGAGCTGTATTTTTTTACCATGCTACAAGACTGAGATTATTCTTTGCTATGCCCAGTTAGTAACATCACAATGAGCTTAAATTGTCAATAGAAGTAAAAGAAATTAATACTCAGATCTCAATTTTAATAAAGATTTGTCAGGCAATTACTGTGTGGTTCTTTTCTCACTGAATGCCATGTAACATAAATAATAACATAATAAAAAATCAATCTTATTAATAGTCAGCAGCTAGGAAACTCAGAATCAAACACCTTTGGAAAGTAGGATCAGGAATGATTCAACCCGTGAAAAAAACCTTGAATTTTGAAACTATATCCTAAGTAATCTCCCTAAGAATCACAATGAGTAAATTCTGGCAGCAAAATGAAAAAATTAACATGTAACTGTTTTAATAGAATTATTTTTAAAACTCTCTACTTCTGTAGAGCCAAAACCTTATTCATATCCCGTTGAAATAAAATAAAATTCTTACTTGGATTTTTCAGAGCTAGAGAAAGCCATAAATGAATTTAGAGAGACAATTTCTCAGCATGTAGAATGTGTTTTGGGTTCCAACTTCACTGGAAATCTGTTAGACTGCTGAGTCACTTCCACTGCTGGAAGGGGGAGCACAGAGCTTGAAGTAGCACATCATTAGGAAAAACTATGTTTTCTGGTGCTAGTACTGTAGCATTGTAATGCTTTGCAATGATAGTGGCCTTTTTGTGTGTGAGAGAAACATCATTGACTACTTCTTTGGTCTTTTTCTTTGCAATGATCAAAGACTAGTCTTGTGTACCATAAAAATGAATTTGAATCATTGTTTAGAATGCAGGAAGCTCAAAATTGTTCTTTAGTCTGGTAAGAAAAAGCATAGTTATTATTTTCCCATCATTCTTATTTATTTGAACATAAGCCAATAATGTGCCAGTACAGCAAAGAATGCTAGTAGTATCCTGGGCTTCAGTAGGGTGATCTTTTCCTTCTGTTCAGCCCTGGTGAGGCTAGGAGTATTGTGTCCAGTTCTGCGCTTCTCAGTACAAGAGAGAGAGCTACTGGAGAGAGACTAGCAAAGGGCTAGTAAGATGATTAAGGGACTGGAGCATGTCTCCATGAGTAAAGACTGATAGAGCTAGGACTGTTCAGCCTAGAGAAGAAAAGGCCCAGGTCGAATCTTATCGAAGTATATAAATACCTGAAGGGAGGGTGTAAAGAAGATGGAACCAGGCTCTTTTCAGTGATGCCCAGTGACAGAGGTAATGAGCATAAACTGAAGCACAGGAGATTTCATCTGAACATCAGGGAACACCTTTTCACTGTGAGGGTGACCGAGCACTGGAGCAGATTACCCGGAAGGTTGCAGTGTCTCCATCCTTGGAGATATTCAAAAGCCAACTGGACATATTCCTGGGCAAACAGCTCTCAGCTTGAGCAGGGCAGTTGGACCAAGTCACCTCCAGAGGTCCCCTCCAACCTCAGCCATTCTATGATTCTATGATTTCTTGATTTCAGTCATGACTGGAAATGAAAGATATAAAATACAATGAAACTATGGACTCTGCTACTGTGTGATGTTTGGATCAGGTCCCTGTGGGTTCAATAAATACTATGGTTCTCTAATTTTGTGTCTCCTTTGGCTATAGTAGGTTTAGACTGATATAAAGCTTGAGTAACTTAGGAGCAAATGCAGCTTTTCGTTAGCATTGTTTTCTGCCTTGTGTATATGTCTACTTGGGACAGAATTACTTTAAAAATATTTTTCCCCCATGGGTTCTCATGTATACGTTTTTGTAGAAAAATAGGGGTTTTTTTTAAAAAAAAAAAAAGTAGACTTGTTGACTTTTTTGATTAATATTTCCATTTCAGATTTTTAAAAAATGTATAAATCAGAAAACTTTCATTGCACTCAGTGGTAAATCAGGGTCTTAAGAGTTCTGTTTCTTATTTAGGCATATATCTCATTAAAGCTCAGTGGTGCATGTGGGCATTACGGCAATTAGGGAATTAGGCTGAGAGACATACTCAAGCTTAACAAATTAGAGATCCAGATTCCCAGATTGCACTCTTGTCACCATTTAAGGCTGGGATAGCTCTTAAAGTGGACAGCAGACACTCCCTATTAACCCTTCCCTCCTCTGCAGGAGAGGAAGAAAAAGAGAAAAGGGAGAGAGACTTACAGG
>NW_009625934.1:12585-65619 GCF_000690535.1 Cariama cristata | reverse complement strand
ACCGGCCGCCAGCTGGATTCAGCTCCATTTACCACAACTCTCTAGGCCTGATCATCCAGCCAGTTTTCTACCCATCAAAGAGTCCACCTTTCTAAGCCACGAGTGGCCAATTTATTAAGGAGGATGCTATGGGAGACTGTGTCGAAGGCCTTACTAAAGTCTAGGTAGACAATATCCACACCCTTTCCCTCACCTACCATGCGGGTCACCTTGTCATAAAAGGAAACCAGATTGGTCAAGCATGACCTTCCTTTCATAAACCCATGTTGGTCGGCCCTGATTCCCTGATTTTCCTGCATGTGCTGTGTAAGGGCACTCAGGATGATCTGTTCCATAACCTTGCCTGGGACCAAGGTCAAGTTGACAGGCCTGCAGTTCCCTGGATCATCCTTCCAACCCTTCTTGTAGATGGGTGTTACATTTGCTAACTTCCAATCAACTGGAACTTCTCCAGTTAACCAGGACTGCTGGTAGATGATTGAGAACGGGTTGGCAAGTTCTTTTGCCAGTTCCTTCATCACTCTGGGGTGGATCCCACTGGGGCCATAGACTTGTGAGTGTCTAATTGGCATAGCAAGTCACTCACCATCTCCTCCTGGATTATGGGAGCTTCACTGAGCTTCCCATTGTAACTTACAGCTCTGGGGGCTCGGTATCCTGAGGACAACTGGTCTTGATATTGAAAACTGAGGCAAAGAAACCGTTGAGCACTTCTGCCTTTTCCTCATCCCCAGACACTATACTACCCTCTACATTTAGCGAATGATGGAGACTCTCCTTTCCCTCCTTTTGCTGCCAATGTGTTTATAGAAACTTTTCTTGTTATCTTTAACTGCAGTGGCCAAATCAAGCTCTAGCTGAGCTTTGGCCCTTCTAATCTTCTCTCTACATGACCTTGCAACACCCCTATATTCCTCCCAAGTTGCCTGACCTTCCTTCCAGAGATGATAGATTCTCATTTTTTCCCTAAGCTCCAGACTACGTTCTCTATTTAACCAGGCCGGTCTTTTTCCCTGACAACTTGCACGGGGACAGCCTGCTCCTGAATATTTAACAATCCCTTTTTAAAGCATATCCAGCCTTCCTGGACTCCTTTACTTCTCAGGACTGCCTCCCGAGGGACTCTGGCAGTCAATGTCCTCAACAGGCTAAAGTCTACCTGACTGAAGTCAAAGGTGGAAGTTCTGCTGGTGGTCCTGCTTACTTCATCAAGTATTGAAAACTCTAACATTTCATGGTCACTATGCCCAAGTCATCCCACCAATCATCACATCACCCACTAGCCCTTATCTGTTCACAAACAACAGGTCTAGCAGGGCACCTCCTCTCGTTGGCACATTTCCTGCATATCAGGGATAATTACAGACTGTGATTTAAGCACATATATAACACTATCATAAATAATCTTTACTTATTCAATGAGAAAATTTACACAGTAATTTCTTAAAGTTTAAATTTGTTGTTTTATATGAAACAAAATTTTATAAAATAGGAGCTGTGCTGTCACTGAGAATTATGTTACCCGGAGGAAGGCATTGTTGCTTATTTTTCTTAGACATTTACAGTAAGTACTAATAGAAAGTATTGGAGATAGAAGATAAACTTATGTTTTTTACCACATGGATTTTCAGTATGCTTCTTCGTAAGAGAGGGCTGATTTGTGAAACACCTCAGCAGGTGGAAGTTTCAAGAACTTACCTATGAATTTTATAGCCATATATGCAGTATAATTGGATGCTTGTTGACATTACCTTTGGATCATGTGAATCCTTCTGCCTTACAAACAATTTATTCTTCAAGGGGGATTTGGTATGCACAAATCTGTCCACCTAGTGGAGGGTTTCTATTTCAGTTGGATCATGCTATTAAAGAACTTGTATAACAAAATCAGATTGTCTTTTTCTACTATTTTTTCCTTAAAAAAGAAAATCCATTAACCGGAAGACAAAAAAAAAAAAAGCAAACAAACAAAAACACACCACATCCTCCAGAAACAAAAATCCTATTTTATTGCAAAAACTGAGGTTTTCATTATCAAATTTTAATTACCAGAATTTTAAAATCAACCTCAATCACCTAAATGCACTGATTTCAGAAGCACTGATTATCTATAGGTCAATGACACCTGAGAGATGCTGAACAATTTTGAAAATCAAGCAATAAACTAGATTTCAGCTTCTTTGTTTAAAAATTCTACTAATGTGATTTAATGTGGTTCACTCTACCTTTTGAGTCTAAATTGTCATCATTGAAGCTAGTGTTCTCCAGGTTATGAATAAGATTGTCGGTTTGCCTTGCCTCCTGCTCATTTTTTTCCTGGTCTTCTGATTACAAGTTATTTTCCCTTATTGCCTCTTAATTCGATTTTTTTTTTTTTTGTCCTTTCTCATGTCTCTGCAGCTGCTGCCCAATAACACATCTGTCAAAGCAGATGCTCTGCATTCATTCTCAACACAATTTGAAAAGTTTCTTCTAGCGCAACTTCATAGGTAGGAAATTATTGGTTATTATTGGCATTTGTTATAAATCTGTTTCATTTCCTACTTGATGTTTTCCTGTGGTATTTATTATCAAGATGTTTAGAAAACTTTTTATAACTTTGGCAGGTTTCCAGATTTATACCCATATGTTAAGACAATAATAGCACCTCTAAAAGAAGACTAGTCTTGGTCTTTATATTTTAATGTTGAGTAACTGAGCTCATACTGGGGAAAGCAACTCCTACACATCTATTAGTTCCTTTTAGATATTCCCACTAGCTTGCATATTTCTGGCAGAATTTTGTAAATAAATTAATTCTATATAACCTTTTGCCTTCTAATAAAATGTTCACATCTGGAATTCCCAGGAGGTAGTTTTGTACTTATTTTTGTCACAGTTGATTAGAAATCCATTAGCACTACGCAAGTATTTTCTGCTTGCACATTGGTTGAACGTTTAGAACTACTTTGTCAGCAAAATCTCAATTTAATTTCATTTTGGCCAACATTATTTTTTTGTGCCTATCCATTAATACAGATCTGTTTTTTTTACTTCCAGTGCAATTGCTGAAGATTAGAAGTCATTTAGAAGACTAGAAGACAAAACAGTCTGGGGCAGGACCGTTTTCTGAGAAGTCCAAAAGCGCTTTATATAGTCATCACTAAAAAAGTGAAAAAAAGCTAGTAGTAAACCAGTTCTATTTCACCTCTATTACTCATATAGCACAGTTGTAGCTTCTTGCCATATAAATTGGGTCTAGTTCCAGTCCATAGGTTGTTTTCTAAGCACTAATTCTCAGTAGACTACTCACAGGACTAGTCAATCAGCTGGTAAGAAATGAAGAAAGACATAAATGAAATAATCACTCTGATGAGCATTTAACATAGGAAAGTTTAAGGGTCTGGAAAGCACAAATGTATCTGCAGCACCCTAGATAACATGGGGTATTTTACTGTTCAGAATCAAATGCGTATATTTGCCAAACTTTGGCCAAAAGCCAAACTTTTTCTGTTTGGCTTAACAATTAAAATAAGAAACCACTTAAGACTTTTAAGAAATTTACAGGCAAAAGTGTTACTGATACCTGAAAGGGAAGAAAAATTATATCTGCTTTGGAACACTTTCTAAAGAGAGGCACAAAAGGACAGGATCACTGAGGATGCCTTCTGGAATAATTTAGGATATCACTTAGAACTTCTAAATAGATTGATTTTACTTATCACTGTTAATAAAAGCAAAATCTTACAATAGTAGAATTTTATAATATTTATCAATTTATCGTATGTATATAAAGAGAAAAAATCTGTAACAAAATATTTTTTTAGGAATCTAAGATGCAAAAATACAGGAGTCTAAGGCTGAAATTCTGTCATGTTGAACTTGATGCAATTACTTTCATTTATTCTAATGAGCATATGGTGTAGTACTTTTGTCTGCAATTTTCGCTGTATACTTTTAATATTTACTTACACATCTTTCAAGTGTACAAGCACTCAAGTAAACATTGTGCATATAATTTGGGAATATCATATGGAAGGCAGATTCTTTTTTGTTTGTTGGTTGGTTTTGTTTTTTAAGGGTTGGGAACAAGAAGCCTTTGATTTCTTGGGAAGAAGAAACTTTCTTATATTGTGATTTGTATTCTCACCACAGCCTTTGGATGCAGCAGGAAAATGTAAGATCTGAATTGAAAGAGAGAAACTGACCATCCCTACCTGGCTGCTTATCTAATGTGGGTGTCATTATCCCTATATGACATAGACTTAACTCTTAAAACTTTACTATTTTGCTTTCTTTTGAAAGTGTCCTGATATTAGATGAGTAAAATAATCTAAATATCTATTTTCAGTGTAATTTTTTGTTCATTAAACTTGCTGAGAATCACCTCCTGAAAACTGGATCCTGAGACCCTGGATCCCTTCAGAAGTGATAAATATCATGATGCAGGAAAAACCCTTGTCTCAAAAGAAAGGACAATTTATCTTTTCTTCCAGTGTTTGGATTATCTAAATTCCCAACACTATTTCATTAACTACAAATATTTGACTTTTTATTAATATTTATTCACTTGAGACTACCATTACAAAATCTCTGCACTGTTGGGAACTTATGACCTCTTCTAACTCTCCAGCAAGAGAACAGAAGGAAACACTACCAAAAAAAAAAAACAAACCCAAGTGCGAAGACTATTAACCAAATATATATGTGTTAAAGTCTCTTCCTCTACCAAATGAACATCAACCATTTCTTTCTGATTAATTAATTCTGATTGGCAAATCATTCGTGGAATAGAAGGACTAAGGAACTTGTGTGGATGACAATGTGAGTTTATATAGCAATGCTTTCACTATCTCAGATCAAAACTTTATTTTATGAGTTTGTAGACATGCTTTTCTCTCCTGTACTGTCAGTTCTATGTACTTCATCTGGTATCTTAAAGTTAAATTGATTAGCTGAGTTATATAGAAAGGAGGCATAGCCTTTGTTTGAATGATTAGTACTTTTCAAATCTGTCTCCAGAGAGAAGGAAGAGGAAGACCATTCCCCAAAATATGGTTTATTGACAATCCATTAACCCATAGCTCCACAGCTGGTTTGCTAAAGTGGCTTTTTTTTTTTGATGTGAGCTTTAAAATAAAGTATTTTTGCTTGTTCTCTGAATGGTCTTTCAACTTGAGAACAGTGAAATTACACAGTGCAAGAGTAAAACTTGGAAAAATTTGCATTTTGATGATACTCTTTGGCTTCTTTAATATTACTTGTCAAAACAGCGAATAATTGCTTAAGGGCTAGCATCACTGAAATGCTCATTCATACAGAAAGACAAAAGAATTGCAAGCAACTTACTTGTGAGACAACTAAAATTCAAGATAACGAGGAATTTGCACTTGATAGATATGAGCCATGGTACATGTTTTAAGTCAGAAGAGTATAGCGATCACATCAGAGTATTAGGAACATGAGTGAACCATCACAAATAACTTGTAAATAGATTATTTAATTATGCTGTTGGTGCTACCCGAAAGGAAATATCAACTGTATGTGTCGGTCAGTGGTCATGAAAAGTGGCATGTTAAATACAGAGGAAACAAATACATGAAACAGTACTAATTTTTCTTCTATTTTAAAATCAAATTTTAAAAGTATTTATATAATGATTTCAGAGTTGTGCCTGTAGCTTAAGTGATTCTAGCATCACAATCTTACATAATAGGTTACAGAAGGGAAAGACAAAAAGCAAATGATTATTTTTTTTTTTTTCTGAAAAAAAAACACCAACTTTTCTTTCAGCACAGTCATAGAAAGTTCATTTGCAAGTAAGTATTTTTAAAAGACGGACATATGAAAAGATTTTAATGGTAGTCCTGACCACAACTGGTTAGACTAAGTGTAGACTTTACAGAGAAGTTTATAGATGTTTGTTTTACAGCTGGATGTCTGTGCCTATACTGGTCATCTTGACTTCATAATCAGTGGAGAGAAACAAGCACTTTGACGATAGGAAAGATTTCATTTTCAGCTTCTACTTTAGGACAAGATGAATCATCTTGTAGAAATATCAGTTTCTTTTATCTATGGAGTCTAGACAACTAACTCACATAAAGTGGTCCATAACAGATGTTAACTACTTGGTAGTTGGACCATACCATAACTTTGCCACAACTGTAAGTTATTACATTAACAGATATCCAGTAAGAAGATGAAGTTCCAGTTGATAATGCAACCAATTGTCTTAAAAACAACAAAGAAACACAATTAAAACAGTTGAAAAGGAAGGTTTATTCATTCTAATTAACAGGAAAAGGAGGGAAGTTTCCCATACAGAAAAACAAACAAACAAACAAACCAGACTTTTCAAGGAGAACAAGGTAGAATGTGGAGAGTGAAACTCCAAGATTAAAAAGTACAGAACTACTTGAATCCTTCCTTATACAAAATTGAGTGACTATATTATGGCTATGATTATCAGATAGTATTAAGGAGTTATTAAGAATTTGCTTTAAAATTCTAATGCAGTTTTGATTTTTTCAGGAAAGTACTCCATAAGTTGCTGCATACATTACAAAAGATGGAGCCTCAGGGAAGAGATTTAGGAAAATTAACAGGTTATTTTAGAACATTACTGCTTATTGTTTGAACAGCTAAATATCACCATATTTCTTATTAATTACTTTGCTAAAATATTGGTTTATTTATTTATCTGGACATATCAAAAGTGGTAGCTGTAAAGCACAACTTGAGGCAAGTATTACAAAAGAAAGCATTTTATTTTCTGTTAAAAATTGCATGGCTACAACTTTAGAATATGCAGACAACTTCACTCCAAGATATATATGCTTCAAGCAGATTAATGAATCACAATTTGATTCTCATTTGCTTAGACAATGCCATTTCAAATTTTAAAAAGATACAAATTCTGATTGTTTTACTTTAAATTTCTAGCTTAAAGAACTTAACGGGCATTTAATGATAGCCTCTAAACATACCAGAATAACAGTAGTGGCTATGTATAAATTGAAAAAGTTTAAAAATGGAATATTTAACAGCATAGATGACCCCTGGCATCTCTCATCCAAGCTGCTCCCATGTGCAGGTAAGACCACCCATTTGAAGAATACCATTGTTTATTCATGTATCTGTGTTTTTCAAACATTTTTTCAGGTAATTTTTTTGTATTTATTTGCAAAGGAAATTTAACATTGATTTCAGTGGGAGTGGGATTGAGGCTTTCTGAAAAGCATTAGTAAAGACTGCACACTTGCATGACCTGTTTCAGGGTGTTAAAATAGTGGCACCAGTTACAATGCAAATGTTTGCTGATTTATCTTATTTCTTGTACCCTTTATAGTTTCACAAGAGAAATTGGTTTTAGTAATTAAGAACTAGTTCTTAACTACAAATATATAATGGAATTTAATCTTAATAATAATAACAATAACAATAATAAAAAGATAATTAGTCTCAAAAAACAATAATAATCTGGTACTGGATTTCTACTAAATGTGTCATTACCTCATGTCCAAACCATCTCACCTGTGTTAGAACAGTCAATAACATTTTTCTTAAATTCGTTGTGGCAAAATGAACCCACTCTGGGGATCATATATTTAGCCTTTTAACACAACAATCAGTTAAAATAATTGAAGAATGAATGTCACTTCCTTAGCACAATACCAGAAGCAGTAGGAAGACTTTGTATGCTCTAGCACAAAGGAAGTTATAAAGTGAAAATTACTGTATGTTCTACGCTCAGTGACAAAACAAGGAAGGGCTGTAAGTGTGAGGCACTCCTTATGACAGTATTTAAATACATATCTGAATTCAGTTCCGGCCAGTCAGCAGAGAAGGAAATATACAGAAGAGTAACGAATTGTGGTATCATGGGACTATATGTTCAAGGATGCAAGATGACAAATACGAAGTACAAAAGATACATGAATGTATTGGGTTTGCATGGCAAGGTTTTGGTAGTGGGGCGGGCTACAGGGGTGGCGTCTGCGAGAAGCTACTAGAAGTTTCCCGCATGTCCAATAGAGCCAATGTCAGCTGGCTCCAAGACAGACCCATCACTGGTCAAGACTGAGCCCATCAATGGCAGTTGTAGCATCTCTGGGATAGCATTTAAGAAGAGGAAAACGTGCTATGCAACAGCAACTGGAAGAGAGGAGTAAGAATATATGAGAGAAAGAGTCTTGTGGACCCCCAGGACAGTGAGGAAGGAGGGGAAGGAGGAGCTCCAGGCACTGGAGCAGAGATTCCCAGCCAACCCGTGGTGCAGCCCATGGTGATGCCAGCTGTCCCCCGGCAGCGTGTGGAGGCCCATGCTGGAGCAGATCTCCACATTCAGACCATGGAGGACCCCACACTGGAGAAGGTGGATGCCCAAAGATGGCTGTGACTCCATGAAAAGACCATGTTGGAGCAGGTTCCAGGCGGGACCTGTGGACCCATGGAGAAAGAAGCCCAGGCTGGAGCAGGTTCTCTGGCAAGACTTGTGACCCCGTGGGGGACCCACTCCAGAGTAGTCCGTGCCTGAAGGATTGCACCCATGGAAGGGATCCACACTGGAGCAGTTCTTGAAGAACTTCTTGTGATTTAACCCCAACCAGCAACTAACTATCACACAGCAACTTGCTAACTCCTCCTCCCCACACCCCCAGTGGCATGGGGAAGAGAATCGGAAAAAAATAAAACCTCTAGGTTGACATAAGCACAGTTTAATAATTTAAATAAAATATAATAATAACAGTAGTAGTAGTAGTAGTAGTAGTAGTAGTAGTAGTAGTAGTAGTAGTAGTAATGAAAAGGGAGATAATACAAACCAAGAAAAACAAGTGATGTACAATACAATTGCTCACCACTCACTGACCGATGCCCAGTCAGTCCCTAAGCAACAATTGGTGTCTCCCAGCCAGCTCCACCCAGTTTATATACTGTGCATCACATTCTACAGTATGGAATATCCATTCGGCTAGTTCGGGTCAGGTGTCCTGGTAATGCTCCGTCCCAGCATTCTGTGTAACTCCTCATTGGCAGAGCATGGGAAACTGAAAAGTCCTTGACTTAGATTAAGAGGTACTTAGTGACAACTAAAACATCACTGTGTTATCAACATTGTTCTCATGCTAAATCCAAAATCAGAGCACTGTAACAGATACTAGGAAGAAAATTTACTCTCTCCCAGACAAAACTGTAGCCTGTGGGAAGGACCCATGTTGGACAATTTTGTGGAGGACTGTCTCTCATGAGAGAGACCCCACACTGGAGCAGGGGAACGGTGTGATGGACGATGCAGTTCCTCCCCACCCGCTGACTGATGCCCAGCCCATCCCTGAGCAGCAATCGGCCCCTCCTGGCCAACTCCTCCAGTTTCTGAACTGGGCATGACGTCCTGTGGTATGGAACATCCCTGTGGCTACTTGGGGTCAGCTGTCCTGGCTGTGCTCTCTCCCAGCTCCTTGTGTACCTCCTCATTGGCAGAGCATGGGAAACTGAAAAGTCCTTGACTTAGATTAAGAGGTACTTAGTGACAACTAAAACATCACTGTGTTATCAACATTGTTCTCATGCTAAATCCAAAATCAGAGCACTGTAACAGATACTAGGAAGAAAATTTACTCTCTCCCAGACAAAACTGTAGCCTGTGGGAAGGACCCATGTTGGACAATTTTGTGGAGGACTGTCTCTCATGAGAGAGACCCCACACTGGAGCAGGGGAACGGTGTGAGGTGGAAGGAACAGCAAAGACAGAGTGTTATGAACTGACCAGAACCCTCATTCCCAGTCCCTCTGTGCCATTTAGGAGGAAGAAGTAGAGATATTGGGAGTGATGTTTAGTCTGGGAAGAAGGGAGGTGGAGGGGAAGGTGTCTTAAGATTTGGGGTTTTTTATTTCTTATTACTCTACTCTGATTTGATTGGTAATAAATTCAATTAATTTCCTAGAGTCAAGTCTGTTTTGCCAGTGACGGTAACTGGTGAGTGACCTTTCCCTGCCCTTATCTCAACCCACAAGCCTTTTGTTGTGTTTTTGCTCCCCCGTCCAGCTGAGGAGGGAAAGTGAGGCTTGGTAGGTGCCTGTTGCCCAGCCAATATCAACCCACCACAGAACTACAGCTAAACTAAATACAAAGACTGCATGACTGGTTAGGCTGAAGTAAATGCATGGAGGTATGCATCACATACACACAGTATCTTCTTTTGCTTATTCTTTATCTATACATGCTTCCTAGCCAATAAAGGATTTTTTTTTTAGTTTTTATTTGGTTTTTTGTTTGTTTGTTTAATAGAGATTACTGAAAAAAACCCCAAACATTAGATATCCTTACTTCCTGCAGTCTCTGTGGTTTGTTTGGGTTTTTTAACAACAACTTTCCTTTAGAGTACAGATCTGCGCACAGCTAAAGAGAGTATTTTAGAAAAATTATTGAAGGCACTAAGAAGTTATTAGTTTCACATGTTAACTGCCTTGTTTTTCAATGTTTTGTAAGCAAATACTTGCAATGTTTCAGGACAGTTTCTTTCTGAGTGTGCTTACTATGAGCTGAATGTTTGCTCATGCAGGTTCAGAGGATTCATACCTTTGAAAGATCCATTCATGTACCAAAGCTCAGGTTTTGTACAGAAGTAAGTAGCATTGAATCAGGATGCTTTTCCAGTGAAGATAACCTGGAGTAGTTCCTTCATTTTATACATTGCAAAAAAAAGTCCCAGCTGGAATGACCTTTCTAAAAGTCTATTTGATAAATTTATTCTATTAAAGTGAATAGGTAACAGACTAAAATTTTTAAAGTTGTTTCATAAGAAGAAGTCTACATAACTGTCTCACTACTGTTTCTTTCCTTAAAATTTCCTTTGTTCATGTTTTAGAGCTTTTCCCCTTGTTTTCTTCTTCTTTTTTTTTTTTTTTTTTAACTAAAAAACAAAAAAAACATTCTTAATTGAACACACATTTTTCCTTTCAACTCACTGGTAGCTGGTTGAGGTCCTTAGTGGCACTGAATTTAATATCTGACCTTAACAAGTTTATGACTACAGTTACCTTTTAAATTTTTTTGTCTTTTAAATGAGAGTTAAGTGAAGACTACTTTTAATCAATGTACAGTTACTCATAATACAGCTATTTTTAGTTCTTCCTACCTCTATGGTACACTGAGAAGTATTATCAACTGGAGACCCTCATAGGTAGGAAAATGGCCAATGGTCATTTCGTGATCAGCAGCATAATGGACTCCTTGCTAAAAATGAGTTATAAGCTGTCTTGAACTTAAGATTGCGGATACATCCCTATCATTTGTGGTCTCAAAGATTGCTATTGGGTTTTCATTCTGAAAATGTGTGGTCTCAGTAGGTACAGATCCATGGCTTCCTCAGCTTGGAAAATAAACCATAGGAAACTGTGCTTCATCTTGTCTAGCCTGCTATGACAAGCCTTATTATACCTCCTAATTTATTTTTGTGGTACAACTTCACTAGCCCCACAAAAGCCTAGCATTTCTCCCTTTGCTTTTGATATATTTATTTCTCATGAGTATACTAATTCTCTTTTTTCTGTCTCCTGACATCAGGTCTACAAAAAGTTCATTGACAATGTGCACAGATAATCACACTGGATCTCAACAAAGTACAGCTTGCATTCACAATTTGGTCTCCAAGAAAGTCACATTAATATAAAGGCATTTGGAAGCATTTGGAAATGTGAAAGCATAAACTCTCATTCAGTAGAGAATAAATGCAAACATATTAATTAAAATGTCTTTAAGAAATTAAAATTATATAAAACACCATTACTGTCAATCTCACATTTATAATTATTGATTGCCTGTTATGCTGACACTTGGAGCTTAATCCAACAAGATAAGCTTAGTGCAGGTAAAACCTCCTTTATTGGCAGCAGCATTTTGAAATCTCCCCTTTGTGTCTGCCCTATCCTGCAATATTCACCCCACAAATTCATACTGCCAGATAGGGCTGCCTGGTCTTGCTCTATTAGATCAGCTGAATATCTGGTTCATTATTCGTAAAGATAGCAATGGTGCTTCGTTCAAGTTCAGCCCTTTTCCAGGATAATACTGACAGGTACACTTACAACTTATTCCGAGTAAGATTTAGAATTCCTGAATCATAAGAACGCCGAGGCAGAAAAGTACTAGAACAAAGATTTTATTCTTTCAGAAAAGACACATCATATTTCCTCAGCAATTTCAAACTTTTTTTTTCTCATCTATATCTGTTATTTGTTTGTTAATCATGAGCTGCTTTGCTAGCCTATGCATACTGTAGTCTTATCTCACCTTTTTTTTTTGGGGGGGTGGAAGTATTTGTACCATTAAAACCCCCCACATTAAACAGTAAAAATGTATCAGGTGAAAAACTCTCTAGAAATGCTTTACTCAAAATGTGTATTAATTCTGACAATAAAATTTTTGATGTTTTGATGATATTCTAGTACTTCCTCTTCAGCAGAAAGAAGGGATTGCTTTTTCATTTAAACTTTCAAATTCTGGATCTCCCATTTGTTATTATAGATAAAACACAGAGACAATTTTGGTAGGTCTGGTTTTCCATTGTTTTGTTCTGGTTTAGTTTTTAATTATATGTGGCTTAGTTATACAGGGGAAAAATATTCACAAAGAAGATTCTTCAAAATCAGTATTGGAATCCTGGTTTTATTGGGCAGTATTGGAATATTCTGGAAATTGCAGAATGCAGGGCAGACCCAGGCATTGATCTTAACTTAAAAGCAGGCTACAAGATAATTTGCTACACAAATCTCAGCATGATAATATATCATGTTATTGATCGTGCCTGTGGGCAATACTCCAGTATGAGAAAATGTCTCTGTCTCTTGATGCTCCTGTGCTTCCCTCACTTACTATGTTTTGCGGGCTCGTGGTGGTGACATGCTGCACAGAAATGTAATTCGATTTAGTGGTGCATGGTTAAATATTACTAACAAAATGTTTCCATCTAGAACATAGGTGATGATGATTTACTCGCCTTTACCAGCAAAGAATTATTAATGTTTACTAACTGTTGAATGGGGGTTTTTTTATGCCCAGTAGTTCTCATGGTACAGAAGGTCCACTTATCCAGTCTGAGAGGGGTCCAATTTTCCTTTTCTCCTGACTTAGGTAATTACCAAAGGATTTTGTTAGAGAAAACTTAGGCACAGCTAAGGGAATAGTGTTGTTTGAAAACTTTTGAGAGCAGAGAGAGGTCTTTAAAGTGTATCTTTATATAGTTTCACTTATAATTAATAATAATAGTAGATATTACAGGAAGACAGAAGGAGAAATAAGATAAACAGAATTAAGGATGAGATAAAGCTTTGATAAACTGAAAAGTACAACATTAAAACAAGAGAAAAACAACAGAAGATACCACTAGGAAAGAAGTGAAGTATAAAAAGAGACAATTCAGAATGAAAGGAAGTTTAAAGTTCTTAAATCTTATGCATATAGACATCAGGTAGGCTTCTTGGGATAGGAACATCTAGAAAAATAACAGGCATAACCCTATAAATGGAAAAATTCTAAATGATATGAAGAATATCCTTTCCTGGTGGAACAAATCCTGCCTTTTTTGCCTTCTTTTGTTTTCAGTAAATCCTTTGAACCTCTTGTGAAATGAGTTCTCAGAAGAGCAGCTCCTTTAAGTCTTGGCATAAGATACCGCTCTTTTAGTTATTTTCCCTGTTGTCTTTGTATTCTTCTTCAGTTCATTCCCTTAGCAGACCTTTGTGTTAAGAAGTTTGTCCCTACAGCTGTTATGTTCCTCTGCTGCTTGGTATACAAGTTTCCTAAGACAACTAAACAGTTGTATACCACTAAATAAGTATTAAATAGTCACTCTGGGGCAACAATAGGTTTTGGGTAACTGATACCAAACTTTTTCCACTTGGGTCAAAATAGTTAAACCTATATCATAGAGTTGAAAAGTATAGTCTCAAGAAGCTGTAGGATTAAACTAAAGTTTTCCAGGATAATTTTAATTATTTCCTACTGAACATTTCATACTGTCAGAATATATACCTTTCTCTGGAAAAGTATAATTTCTTCCCCTTTAAATGACCGAGGGATGTTCCCACCACAAATAGAAGTTCTCACATTACGCATTTTAGTGTTTTTTCAGCGTACATTAAGAAATCTCTGCCATTAAGATACACCTCTTAAATAAAGAAGTAATACAGTCTATATAGTCTTATGAATTCTTTCTCATTTTTTGTACATTGCCGACATTTATAGCTACTGGATTTTTTGCGTGCGCATTTGTTTTCTGTGGTTTTTCCTCAATGTAGCTTCATTTACTTAGGACTTTCCTTTTTTACCAATATTTATTAATAGTTCAGTTTAAGGCCTAAAGCAGAAAATTTTTATAATGCTTTAGAAATTATTTTGTTTTAAAAATCTAATTCAGTGATTTGTTTCATTTTTTTATTTACTATATATTTAATTCATTTTTTTTGCAAATAGTAACGTAGGTAGTCCCCTGATTTAAGTAAAGTGAGATAACTAAGCCCCATGCATTACTACTGAAACAGTGTCAAAAAAAAACCCTATATAAGACTTTTATTTTTCAGCTAAGTATTTTAAATAGTTTTAATACAAGATGTTGGTTGATGAATGCACAAACCTTTTGAGAATAAAGCTGAAAATGGAGGATAAACTCCATATAGAAATACTCCTTATCTGTGTGGTCTATTTTATCTCATGGCACAGAGCATGTGAACTAGCATTAGACAATTAGAGTTTGGTGCAAGGGCAAATCTGTCCAAATGAAGAGACTTGGAAAATATGTTTAGAAGCAAATTCTCCTACACTGTTTTAATTCTAGTACTTCTTAACTTTTGAGTTGGCTCTACAATCTGAATACTCCCTTAAAGTAATAAAGTATGATAGATAGATGCCTGTATTTTAGGTATCTACTTAATTTATACTTAATATTCTAGAGTAAGATGACTGGTATTAAAAAAGAAAAAAGGAAAAAAAAAAAAGTTGCCACAGCAATGAAATCACTGAAAATAAGATGTATTAAATTGCTGGTTTTGATCTCCATTCAGGCTTCATTTAAGTATTTACATGACCAAGTTAGTTCTAATCTAAACCTTCAGCTCAAATTGACTCTAGATTCACTTTTTCTGCTCTTAATACCTATCTTCCTTTTATTGTTTTCCTTTCCTGTTTTTGTTTTCAGAGAAGTGTATGTTCTGGGAATAACGTATTGATACGTTAAGTAACTGTAAGACTGTAAGATCTGAATGAATCAAAACAGTTCAAAGAGAAAGAATAGAGGACAATATTCCATTTTTTTTTTCTATCATGCATTCATATATTCTTCTCTTCTATTCTTAAGAATACTGTAAAAGATGTAAAAGAACATCTTTGTACACTCAGATCATAACCTTAGCAAAAATTAAGTTTTTGACTGGACATCTTTTTAAAGCAGATAGCTTAGAAGGAGATACTGATTTGAATGGCAATAGTAAAACCTATATACAACATTACATCATCTTGCCTCAACAATCATTGCACTGACTACTAAAAGGAAGAATGAGAGAAGAGTCTACTTAAGGCAGACTACCTAACATTCTTCATGGAATACATTAACACTTCTTTTTTACATATAGCAAGAACAATAACTGCAAAAAAATATGTAAAACAGGAAAGGAATTAGTTACATATATGTTTACAGAACTAAAAAAAATTCCTCTTCAAACTTGCAAAAAAATCTTATTGAGACTTGCTTAACACATTATTGCATATCAGCTGAACTGCAATAACTGTGCAATCTTACTGCACAGTAGGAAAAAAGCATTTTACTTTACTGCAGGTTACTGCTGGTTAAAAGTGTACACATAGGCAGTTACCAAGGACTAGCTGATCCACAATAACTTGCTACTCAGATCTAACATGTTCATATACCAAAAAAAGAGATCTGAGGAAAAACATTCGTTTGCTTATTAAATGCAAATGAATTGACTGTCCCTGTGTTAGGCCTGAGGAAATAATATTCATTAACCCTTAAAGGATTTTTGTGGTTAGAATTCATTTCAACATAAAGCAGACTCACAACTAAGAAATTTTCTGCAGAGTTGTACATCCACTCAGCAGAGTGTTTCATAAGGCTTTTGATTTGAAGCAATTTGAATAATGGCAAATTAGAGAAGGGGAAATAGTTACTGTGGCTTTCGAATGCATTGCAATGGATCATAAATACAATGCTATCAGCACTCTGTACTAAGGCAAATATGTATCTAATTGTATGCTTTATCTTTTGTATACAGACCTGTGATTATGTACAAACTAGACTTAAAAAGAAAGGCTCACCTGAAGTACCAAATCAATTCCAGTATAAGGAGGTACAGCTTTTGTTAATCTCACACAGTAATGTTCTTCTTTGACCCAACATTTAATATTAGCCAAAATGAATATGCTAATTAGACTTGCATGGATATGCTAAATAGACTTACCCGAATATGGAACCCAGAGGTATTATTAATAGATATCAATATTAATATGAATATGATCAGCTATTTTTAAGAAGCTGCGCTTTTCTGAATTTACCTTGAACTGGAAAGCACCTGCTTTGTTGGAATTTCTTCACAGTTCTGTCCTGTGTGCATATTATACCTATCTATTCACTCTATTCTAACTATGAATCACCACTGCTATTTTTTTTAGCTGATCTTTGAAGCATGTTGTGTACAAACATTTTGCCTGGAAAAAAAGGAAACGTAATTGATTCAAAATATGAAAAACATCTCATCTGTTATTTCAATTGTTCACAATGACATGCCAACATCCTTACCTACTCTGCATTTGAGGTGACCACTAGAATCAGTGAATGCAAAATAGAAAACAGTATTTACCATATTTTTTGTTGATGTACCCCAGTCAGATAAATAATAGTATATTGATTTTTACAACCCACAAAAACCTTTATACATTATGTTTCTTGAAATGTATTCTAGAAAATTCCTGTCCATGTTCTAGGGTTTAGAAAAATGGAAAAACTATCAAATTCAGTTGGTTAATTTCACTGAAGGCTGTTACTTAAAATACGTAATCTTTACTTTTCCTAGTCCTAGAATCACCTAGTTCTTTCTTCCTTTTAGTTTCTTATTTTACTCAAGTTTCCTCTTCTGTTGATTCTGTGATCTCTCTACAATAATTGATACTCTTTCCTTCTATCAGACGTCAATCAGTTTTCTCCTCATACGAAAAAATAAAGAGGACTCAACTGGACAAACCCCACTCTCCAGTGGATAAACCCCATGACTATGTCCAGTCTCCTCCAGTGGACTTTTTAACAGAGAGCTGTATAAAACAAAGCAAGCAGCACCTTAGCATATGCTCAAAGTCTGCAGGGATATACAATGAGGGATTAGAGCTA
The DNA here is from genome assembly GCF_000690535.1 of Cariama cristata. Taxonomy (NCBI): domain Eukaryota; kingdom Metazoa; phylum Chordata; class Aves; order Cariamiformes; family Cariamidae; genus Cariama; species Cariama cristata. The sequence goes on along the minus strand of NW_009625934.1, from coordinate 48,244 downwards.
TTACTGAAATATGGATTCACAGTCAAATGTTAGGTACTTTGTTTCACAGAAAAAATGGAATAAAACAGCTCCTTATGGCAAACCTTTATTCAGTGAATAACTAGTTTTTTAGTACAGCATTTTATTTTCCTTCAGTTTCAATCAATTTTTTATTACTATGCCCCTGTTTTCACCATTGTCCAGCTCTGTTCTTTCACATTAGAAGGCCCTTTTTCCACAATAAAGTATTATGTGCTAACCTATAGAAATATTTTTCAGTTACTTTAAAAATAAATATGCTTCAGTTTCTTACATCAGTTTTTGATTAACTTAAGCCTTTAAGTGATGCAAATCCCTGTTACATTTATTTCAGTGTCTTAGAAAAAGGATTCAATCATATTAGAGTAAATTGCTATGGCTACTCAATTTTTAGGGTATTCTAATAGGTTTGGGTATACATGTAGTATTCAATAACATAATAGAAACCATACAACCACCACAAAAATCCAACCAATCTACTCTGTGAATAAATAATCAAGATTAAAACTAACCAAAAGGGAAAAAAAAATCTATTGCCATAAACCAACTTAAGCTTTTTGATGCTTAAATTACTCTTGCATCATTAGATTACATTGTTATTGGATAGCCTGAGATGCCAGTAACACCGTTGCCCAAATTCCTTATATTCACAATGTACCTGTATAATCACCATTACACCTGTGATGATAATGGAATTTTTTTTTTTTTAATTCTGTAGTTCTTGAAAAAGATCCTATCTTGGTTTGGCTAAAACAGGACTATTTCTGCTTTCAGTAGATTTTTTTTTTCCTTCAGTTTTGTAGTAACTGCACTGTCTGAAGCTGACTACAGGTTTCAGGCAGTGCCTGCTTTCAGAGTTGATGGTGGTTCATGTCTGTAGTTGTTGCTGGGGCAGGAGCAGGATTGTTGTGCAGAAAGGCCCACGGGTGTGTGCTTGTTCCCTGCGGGCTCTCTTGGGTTCCGCATGGGGGGGAAGGCGGAGGAGGGGTTGCACCCGCAGGAAGCTGCAGAGGGCACAGGTGACCCAGGTCTGGCCAATGGAGTATTCCATCCCACCCATGGGAATACTCAGTATAAAATTCGGGGATCACAGGGTTCAGCCCTCTCTTCCCCTCATGGCTGGCATCCTGGTGGGACCCAGCTCGCTCTCCTGCCTCCAACCCTAATTGGTTCATCCCTGAATCCGTTTTCCTGCCTGCTGCAGAGCCCAGTCCGGGACATCCAGGTGCCCGCCCTGCCACGTGAGCACTGCAAGCAGCCACGGTGTGGCATGTAGTCTCATGATTATAATCAGGAAGATCAATATTGGGTTTCTATATTTGTATTTCTATTATTAGTAGTATTAGTTTTAATATTATTTATACTCTTTTTCACTGTTACTGTTTTATTAAAGTTTGTTTTAACTTTCCAATCTGTAAGTCTCTCTCCCTTTTCTCCTCTCCTTCACCTTCTGGGAAAGGAAGAGGTTAATAGAGAGCATCTGCTATCCGTTTTAAGCTTAGGTTCAGCCTTAGCCGGTGACAGATCCAAAGTAATTTTACTGGAATCTAGCATTTCAGACAAAATACCTTATTTAGATTGCATGATATTTAGATATACTTAAATATTCTATTGTTTTTAAGAATAAAAAATGAAATAATATTAAAATAATTGTAATTTTTAATTGATTTTTTCAGCAGAATTATTGGAATAATGCAATTTAATAAACACATAAAGGATTTAAAACATAGACTGTTAGTAAAAAATAGTTTGCCCTAACAATTTTGCTTACAAAATATTTATTTAAGATGTAAGCCAATTCATCATGAATTAATTTGGTCTTGAATTTTAAAAATTGGTAAATGCTCTGAAATTTCATTAAATTAATTTCTGGAGTATATTTAAGTTTCAAATAGATACAAGTAGATATAATGTCTTGCACTTTTTTCCTTTCTCTTGTAATCTGAAACATAACCCTATTGTCTGCAGAAATCTCCAAAGATTGCAGTTTGGGCTAACAAAACAATCGGCAAACAGAAGCACTGAAAGCTTAATTTCGGCTAAGTGTTTGTCTTTCGACTGTTTCAAAATCATCCTCATTATCTGCCTGCTCATTGGAAAGGTGTCCCTCAACAGCTGATTCCTCAAGCATGTTGACAGATGTCTGCTTTCAAATACTTGCTGGATGGTCAATGCATCAGCAAGATGTTAAATTATGTTGTAAACTGGAGAGAAGCACTAAGCTGCTAAACTAGCTGCGAACACTGGCTGCCTAGTGACCTTTGCATAGAAATAGTGCTTCTACCCACAAACATTTTAAGGTCATGGGATTTATTCCAGTTCCTGACAAAGGCTGACATTTCGCAAAAGCCAGGAGCAACTCTGTACCAATTTTTGTTACCTAGGAAATATCTCCCTTTGGTATTCATTAGTATGGGTCAAACTAATTCAGACCGTAAGGCCATTAGATGTGATAAAGTTTCATAGCAAAAGGACTTCTAGCGTTGCAGATGGTGGAGCCGTACCAAGAATATTTTTTCCCTTGTTTTGTTTTATATAGCTTCTCATGAGAATTTATACCCTGAATACTTTGATAATCAAATTTCCTCAAAAATATGATGCCACACAGAAAACTAACAGCTTGTCCTCCACACCCCATCTTCTGCTATTGAGACAGCATCATGTTTCACTTGCAAGAAAATTGATCAGAAACAAAATAGATGCTACAGAAGGGCCTGGATGTAGCCATGACCCTACTGCTCAACAACAATCCTTCCCTACTAAAAACTGCCCGACTTGAGTTTGTCTAAATTCCCTCCAACTTATGCAGCAAGCCTTTTGGGAACACTGTGGTTTCCTGATGCATTTAGAATGGCACCCTGATGCATTAGAATGTTAGGACTTTGTGTTTACTTTTTCATGACACATATGGAATCTTTTCTTAAAGATCCCAAACACAGCCACAAACTAGTGACTTGTGTATATAATAATCCAAAAGGAAACATGGCTGGAAAAAAGTACACAGAACTTTTAAAAATATATAGAATCTAAACTTTTTTTTTTTTTCCACGTATCTTTCCCATTTAAAAAATAGTGCACCAAGTATTATTGTGGAAGTTAATGTTGAAATGGCAACCCAAGAGAGGTGGGGAAAAAAGCCAGTATTTTGATTCCTCAAAAGCAAAATTAAGTTATGAAGATAAACTCAAAACACCAACAAATTACTTATTGACACACACAAATAAACACAAACATACATACACTCACACTTGTATGCAAAGTTGTATATTTAAAATCAGTCTACGGCAGACTACATGAGAAAATATGACTTAAATCTTTGTAAAAATGTGTCTTTGGTATGTATAAGATCCTAAGACAAAGTGTTCCCTTTTCTATATTTTTTCTTATTTTTCTCCTTTTTTTCTTTCCCATTTCTCATCATTCTTCATTTTAGTTATTAGGCCAAATAATATGATGGAGGGTATAGAATTCAATACAGTCAGAATGATTCTAAAGAGTCTGACCCCAAGTTTTGTATCACCTTAAGTTTTGTAATCTTATTAATGAATCAAACTGTGGACCATAAAATAAACTTGTACAATTGTAAATTCATGTAGGATGCTTTATAGCTCATTTTGTAAAGCTGAATGTTAAATGGGAGACTAATGTCACTGAATATTTGGGGATTTACGTCTAATATTCATAAAGATCTGATAAAAATTAATTTTGACCCCTGCATTAGTCTAAGTGAAATATGATGTTGAATGCCAAGAAGTTCTGACCCTCTGGAGTACAACCAACATAGTTAAAACTAGTATGTTAGGATGCTGCATATCTTCAGCATTGTTGATATATGAACCGAGATCACACTTAAGATTAATTAGAAAAACATGAAGAGCTTCTTCAGTATAAAAATTAAAACTCTTTATAAGAAAACTCAGCCCAGATTCTTGCTATGCACAAAATCCATTCAAATATTTGAATATTTGAACTTGGAGATTTATCTTGGATATATTTGTAATTATTACATTTTGTCAGATAAAACCTCAGACGCTTTAACATTTGTTCTTTGTATATTTTCTGCATTTCTGGGTAAATTCTGACGTATAGGTTTGTGGTCCTCAAAGATCAAATCTTCAAAGTAGTTATTAAATATTAGGTCTTCAAGATTTGTGTCTGTACATTTGGCCTAAATTAAGTTAGCATTCAGACTCCATGGAAGTGGAAGAGCTCTTAAGTATCACTTCCTAGAAGTTCTGCACTACAAAATTCACTTTGTAAGGTGTTTTTCCTTCCCTGTAAAGTTATTTATGCCATAAGGTTTGATTTTTTTTTTTTATTAGATGTATAGAATAGATCCACACTTGATAACAAGAAAATATTGTACACATATATATGTGCATATTATGGTGTTAGGAATATATAAACAGGCATGTATATGCCCAAATTTGATGGAGAAATGGGCTTTTTTGTTTTATTTCTCTGCTCATACTCTATAAAATGTCAGACTGGGCAAAGAGAAGTTTTGTTAACTCTGAAACCACAGGCAAAAATTCTCATGTTACAACTGTAAATCTCTGATCTGTAAGAAGTTTAAAAGTAACAAGATGTTCAGCTGTGTTGACAGTTACAATTTCAGAAACTTAATATACTTTACGGACACTCCATTGCAAAATATTTCTCCTAAAAAGTAATTTTCACAAGATGGATTATGTTATGCATACACTCACAAATGAAGAAAGCAATGAACATGACAAATGGATCAGAAACTTAGTTTAAATCGTAATATCTTTGGAAATAATTCATTGGCATGTTTAGAAATACTGAGTGCTGTACATCTAAAAATAAAAATAATGAGGCCTATTGACTCTTTTAGGTGCCATCACAAAACCAGGAGGTCTTGGACACCATTCTGCAAACTTCTTTATGCTAATGAAGCACTTTCTTTATGAAATTTCCTAGCATTTCTGTAGATCTGACAAGCATGTGGATACGGAATGCTGTTGTCGTATGTCAAAATGGGTTTACTGAGTAACTACTATCTGATGGAGATGGTGTGATTCAAAACCTTGGAAAGTAACAGAAAAATTATTTCTCATTTTAAACAATTTTTCCAGAGTGTAACTTTAAGTCCAACATGCATGAATTCTGGCTGGAGAGGAAGGAGAAATGACTCCAGAAGCCTGTAGACTCCTCATATGGTTAAATGAAATAAAATCATTAGTATAACATATTGTAATACAACATAGTATAATGTAATATAAAAATGAAGCATCTGGATAGGATAAGAGCCTGTTAAAAATAGAATATGAATATTTTTATTACAATAATTTTTATAAAAACCATATAAATTTCAATATGTATATTATGTTCTTGTCTACAAGTCATGAATAGTATAAATATATTTGCCAAGATGTAATCTAACCAAAATGAAGATCAGAGTGAAAACGACACTATCCTTTGTTATTCTACTTTGAATCAAACTCAGTGGTTTCTAAACATAACACTCATTTTTAATTCTTCCACCTTAATTTTCTTCTGATAATGAAATTTCTTGTTTACACCAATGAGGTAGTCATAGGCTTCATATCTCCTCTTATCACGCTGTACAAGTCCTCTTCTGATTTTAACAGTCTCCAGTTTCTTTCTAAAACAGGGATTTTTGCCAAAAATTATTTCTCTTTCTAAATCCTCATTAATTACCTTTCTTTTAATCCAGCACCAGTACTGGAAAAGTATGACTTGACTCTAATAGACATTTACTACTACTATTGTTGCCAGACCTCTTTTGTCAGCTATTCCCCATTCTTTATTTTTATATTCTTCTCTCTGTCCTCTTCCTGCTCATTTATCAGACTTTTTCTAACAATTAAATGTTAAAACTCAGAGGTTCCACTACTCCAATCCTTCAGGAATTAGACAGAATTTAGAGAGCAAGGGAAAGTGATTTTAAAAATAAAAGGTTAAAGGAGCAATCATTACTCAGATTAAGTTTAGTTTAGCATGGCACAATAGAAGTTAAACTCCCACTATCATACATACTAATTTTGTGTCTTGTTTTTCTACCATTTGTACTCAAATTCACTGATCCTGTTTCATGAACCAATCTCAAACAAATATACAAAAAATTCTGCCCCCCAACCAATATTTATGTTTAAAAGAAAAGATTTACACTTTGTTTACTGCAGACATAAAAAGAGATTTACAATAGCAGTTGAAGTGAAAGATAATAAAGTGTCCCAAAATGCTACAGGGTATGATAGAGAGCTGGTATGTCTTCATGAGTTGATAAGACCAGGAGACCAGTGAATCATCAGGAACAGGAAGATCAATAATCACCCACTGGAAATATCATATGGGGAACTTTAGTCATTCATGGAATTTATATATATATTTGGCTAAGAACAGGGAGAGAATCTCACTGCTAAGAAAAAGAGGTAAGATGCAGAAGACAGGGGGATCTAGGTTTCTGGTAAACAGACTTGGAAATAAACTTTAGAAGCAGCATTTCCCAAAAAAAGCTAGCGAAAAGTCCAGAAATCTTCACGTCTGACAGAATAAGGAGGCAGATCCCTTTTCTCTGGCCTTTTATCTCATTTCAGGGTCCAATAGTGGGGTCTCAGCAGTGGAGTGAGGATTGACATTAGAGAAAAATGGGTGCTGACTGAAGACTTTTAGAATTATTTCTGTAGAAGATTTAAAAAAGAGAGATCGTTTTGACAACCAAAGCTAAAGTCCATCTGTTTAAGCCACTTTACCTTGTCTTCATTCCACTTTGTCCAACTGTGACGATCAAGGGACCCTTTTCGTCAGATGTCTCAGAGCAACTAACTGAAGGAGACTGAAGCCCTGTTCGTCATAGGTAGTGTGTTTTCACTTGGGCACATGTCAGGGAGGCAGAGCAGTGAGTCATGCCCCACGAAGGCGGGGGTGGTTCCCTGTGTTAACTACCCTGAAACCGCAGAGATCAACTGCCCAGGTGACACTGCCGGGGGACAGCGATGTCCTGTACCCGTGCCTGGCCAAAGCACAAAGTGAACTGGGTCTGGGGGCTAACCTGATACCCCTGGCTCCTTCTGGAATGTTCCAGAAGTAGCTCGCTGCACACGTGCAAGCATACAAATGAGTTTCCACCTGTGGAAGGAGACCAAGAGAGCCTGACCTCATAAGAAGGCGGCCGGCCCTCAGGAATGAGGTGCAGCCTTCCACCCTGGGCCCCGGCAGATCGACTGATGAACTGATGGAGAGGACTTTGATTCACAGACTGAGAAGACATTGCTGGATCCACAGGTGGTGATCCTATGTCTTTACTTTCTTTCTCTTACTTTCTTTTATCTTTTTCTCCTTCTGTTCCAGCCTTTTATAAGAATAAGACTTTGCCTAGCCTGTGGTTTCTCCCGCAAACCGTGCAGAGTATTGTAAAAGATCACCTTCCCCCACCTCCGTTGAGTGGGACGGAACACCAACATGAAGGAAAAACAAAATTGGAGGGAGAAAGGAGATTTATAAGCAAAGATGAAGCTAAAATTAATCTGACATAATCTCAAGCAAATCAGCTGGTCCTGTATAGCCTCCTCTAAAGTCAGACATCAGAAGCTCCAGACCACAACTGAAAATGACACAGTACACTTGCAGCTATTTTCCAAGGAGTGTGTATGATGCCTGGAGGTAGTGTGTGCATGTTGCAGAAGTTCAGAAGTTTCCATGTCTTTGACTATTATAGATGTATACTGTATTTCATGTTATTTCAGGTTTAGGCTAATTATTTGTTCTTGGCATAGTGAAATTACAATAACTGAATTATTTTCAGTGCTAGAACTCTCAGAATTAATAACTAATGATAAAGTAATGCAATTAGAAAAGCATTCTTGTTCAGTTGTCTTTGTTTTAATGGTATATTCTGACTGAACAATGGAAAAGAATCTTTATAGCAGTTCATTTCACCTTATTAATAATATTTTGACTGTTGCTTTCTAATGTACCAACCTAACATTTGAAAATTTGAAATATCCTGGCATCTGATCTGCTGATGTTTTGCAATCAATTCTAGAAAGACAATGAAATGCTAGCAACCACAGACAATATCATTAGTGGTACATTATTAAAGAGTTGCATATCTTAGAACTCACTCTGATGTTTCATAGTTTCAGGAATATTTTCACATTGCAGTGAGACACTGCCAAAAATTGTTTGCTAGCTTCCTTTGAAATAAAACAAAGAAAATCCAGAAACAATAAGCTGCTAAATTTGTGATGCTTTATCCAAAATGTCTCATGATCTTCTTCAGTATGGTTGTATATGCCTGAATCTCTTACAGTTGTCTAGCTTCTTATTAAAAAGTCTTATGAGGAGCAGTTGAAAGAGCTGGGGTTGTTTAGTTTGGAGAAAAGGAGGTTGAGGGGAGATCTGATTGCCCTCTACAACTACCTGAAAGGAGGCTGTAGCAGGGTGGGGGTTGGTCCCTTCTCCCTGGTAACTAGCGATAGGACAAGAGGAAATGGTCTCAAGTTGCGCCAGGGGAGGTTCAGGTTCAACATTAGAAAGAATTTCTTCACTGTTAGAGTTGTTAGGCATTGGAACAGGCTCCCCAGGGAGGTGGTGGAGTCACCATCCCTGGAGGTGTTCAAAAAGCATTTAGATGTGGCGCTTCAAGATATGGTTTAGTGGGCATGTTGGCATGGGGTGTTCAGTTGGAGTTGATGATCTTTGAGGTCTCTTCCAACCATAATGATTCTATGATTCTATTCTATAATGGCAGATGAAAATGTTTTCGAAAGCTACAGCAAAATAATGCAGTTGCAATGTTGTAATAAAAAAGAAGAGTTTAGTCGAAAGAAATTTTGAAACATGAAACGTTTTTGGAAACTTCTGATTGTCAAATTACTGTTTTAGCGTAGGAAAGCAAAAACACAGTAAAGAAGAAGACACTATTAGATTTTAAGATCTGGGAAAGTCCTAATATGTTAAATGATGTTTCAGTGCTCCAGGAAACAGGGAAAATCTATTTCTAAAGATTTTAATTTGTAGCCATATACTACATTGAAATGCTTCCCAAAATACATATAGCAAATAATACAATAAAAAATAAATACAGACATAAATAAATCAGTATTTTTATGGTCAAAAAAGTGAGTGAATGCATCTCTCTGAGTATTTAAGGTGCCTTTATCAGCTGCAAGTTATTTAGCATTTAGAAACCTGCACAAAAGAGTAGAGTATCATGTAAAGGTGTGTACTTCTGATAAAATTCCTGTATAGGCGTAAGTGCACACATACTAAGGTTTATGCTTTACATTTCTGAATAAAGATAGGAAAATTAACTTCAGTTTTAATTTCTTAAACCAAAAGTGCAATGTTTTCACTCACTTCTGAAAAGTGTTTTTGTACTGAGGATGGTACATTGTTCCATGTAAAGTTTGAGAGGTTAAGACCTTATGTACTGATATAAAACCTGCTCATCAAAAGCATGAAAATCTTTTCTAGAGAGGTTGTTGAAATTACTATCAGCATACAACACCTAAAGATAACACAGAAAGAAAAACTGTATAAAAATAAAAGTGATATTAAATGCAAAAATGTGCAAATTAGTGCATTTTTCCTCATGTGGTTACCTCCAAATGAGAGTTATGAAATTAATTTTTAACTTTTGATAAATTTCATTTATTTTCCCTGCACTGCGCTGTAACAGCATTTCCCCTTGATCTTATTTCATTTCCCATTAGTCTCTTGGCTTCCACAACTTTATTTTTTTCTTCTAGCTTGCAGTTTAAGAATATAATATGTATGTCTGAGGTTTTGTAATTGAAAAAATCTGCACTCAGTCAGCAGTCTTTTATTTCACTAATATTTAATTGGCCATCTCAGTGGCATAGAAAAAACACACTGAATTGCTAATTAACAATCCAAAATTTAAGATAGGTGGCAGAATCCTACGTTGTGCAACTCTGTACTTATGAAGTATCCATCATTGTTTTTCATGGGTAAATGAAGTTTACAACACATGCATAAAAATTTTACTCACACATGGAGGTTTGTTGACCATATAGAAGCACATTTTCTTGGAAGTAGGAGTTGTTGGAGCTATTTTCAAAGCTTTTGGTTTTATTGTAATTGATTGTAATTAGTCTTTTCCTTGAAAATGTATCCCCGTATAGTATCTATTTACAAAAGATTTTAAAACTCCACATAGTATTCTGCTCTTATGGCATTGAGAAAAATCACTTTTAGCAAATTTGACTTGAAAAGATGTAATTGATTTATGTTGTGGTGAATTAAATCAGTCAGTCATCTTACTTCTGACTAAATCCCAAAATGATTTTCAGACTGCAGTTACTTTTTTTTTTCCTCCCTTGAATATGCTCAATATGTAGATGCAAATAGCAAAAATAGCAGCTCTCATCTGTCTTAGTTCTAACGACATTTCAGAAAGGGCATCATCATCTAGGATGCTGCAAGTCAAGTGTGAGGTTGACCTGTCCCAAAATTGGCTTCCTCTGAAATCATTACCACATTTTAAACATTCTCAGGCAAGGTATTATCCTCAAAAACATGTTTAAAGCAGATTTAATGTTATTTGCAGTGTTGCCAAGAGCTTGCTCCACGTACATTCATGATGTTGGAAAGTTGGATTGTAAGTTACTTCTTGCAGATGTGACTCTTCATATCCCGACTTTCTTATTCAAGTCTCAATGTCTTGTCTTTTTAAGTAGTAAAGGATTTTTATGATGGTTGCTGTTTATGGCTGTGCTACTTTTCTTTCTTTCAAAACCTTAAAGAACTTAATCCTTAAAGTCTTTCTCTTGAAATCTGTCAGCACTGGATCAATTTGATGTTCTAGTTTATTTAAGTAAAAATAAAAATTTAAAAGCCTAATGCCAAAATGAGTCTTTTTTTGCACTTTATTTCCCTCTGAACTGCTCATTTAAATCATGTCAAGTAAGGGTGGTGGAGGAATTTACTCCTATGTAAATGCTAAATACTAATACTAGAGTAGAAGCTCTTGTTTTCTGTGGCAGGGAAAAAAAAAAAAAAAGTTGATTCTCAAAAGGTGACAACAATAACATTTATCAGAAGAATTTACCCACATTTGAAAAAAAGGTTTGTATTGTCTTAAAACTGGCAGATCACTGACAAAGTCTTGCAGAAGCATATAAATGCTGTGCTTAGGAGCATTTAGAGCCATCTAGTCATGTTTTTACTTTTGCTCTCAGCTTTGGATGATACTAACTCATGTTTTTCCATTTATTTTAGTGACAAGAACAGGAGGCTTCATGCTGTACAAGGAGAGGCTGAGGCAGTGAACAAAACCTTCCTCAGTCAGAAGGAGAGAGGGCCAGAGAGAGAGCTTACTGCTATGGGAAGGTTCAGAAAACTAAGAACCAGACTCATCTTGAGGTACTCAGAGGCAGAAAGAGAAGCTGGAGCATGGGAAATTCCAGTTTAATATAAGAAATGTTTAACAGTGATGATACTCAAACCACCAAGGAGGATTGCCTGGGTGGAGACTGGGATTCCCACTCCTTGGAGATACTGAAGCGTTGGCCAGATGAAACCCCAAGTAACATGACATAAATTGGCCCTGTTCTGCACGCGTAGATGGATGGTCTGACCAGAGGTTCCTATCTAGCTAAATTACGGTACGAGTCCAGGAATTATATATATTCTTAATTTCCTGAAATCTGACTACTCTTTTTCAGGTGAGTATTATACAAATCCAGCTGTATTCCCTCACAGTATTGGATTTAATAAAGTCAAAGTTCAGACCTGCTTTCACAGGAATAGGTACTGGTAGCTTTTCCTTTGATTTTGAGCAGGGTACATAGCAGAGATATTTCCTCAAAGTAAATGTTATTCTAGGGAATCCAGCTAAATCCCAGGTGAAAGTGAAAATAGAAACCGATTAGCCTAAGTCTTTCTACTCAGCCAACTCCCTGAAATTATATTCTTCCCAAAAGAGCTGTAAACAATAATTAGCTATCTAGAATCTCATCAATTTGTGCACTTGTGATTATAAAAAGTTTACTTCCATTTTCATTTTTGATCATAAGTGGAGATTTCATTTAGCAGTGAATTCCTTTTACATATAAACAACTGCACAAGTGCTTCAATATTTACTCACAATTGCTATACTTCCACCACTGCAGTTGAAATGCAAGTATGTATCAAAAAATTAAAAGCTGTAGTGTCAGGAATCCTCTGAGATGGGTACTTTTTTAAAGGCGTATGTGTATTTTGTCACAATTTTCTCTAGTTTCTTACAAAAGTCTTATAGCTTGGCTATGATGATAACACAAGGCAGTCTCTGGGTCAAAGATGAGATTCTTAGAGAGAAGTTAATCTAGCACTAGTGAACCTGATGAGCTTTGAATAAAAGGACTTCATTCCTATTGCTTGCAGTGATCTCAGCTTCTGTGGTGAAAAACACCCATATGCAAAAGTGGGTAACGTTCTGCCATGTCATATATATCTTTGTTAGTGTATAGATATGTTACTGTAGAAGCTATGATGCTATAGACTGCATATTCTGCCCAAGCTTCTCTAGCTAAGAAACATCCTTTGGCAGAAAATCCACTGAAAATATTTTGTTGGGGTGTTAGAGCACGGCTGTAATTAGACATTGTAGTAGAGCCTTCTGCCTCTTTGGTGCTCATGGAACAGCAATGGACAGGGGCTAAAATACAGTGAGCTTGTGAAAAGTCTTGAACAAGTACCACAGTTTGAAATCTTTGAAACAGCTTCTGCACTATGAGCAGCAGTTTATGAGCATGCATTGGATTAAAGCAGTATTTGTCAAAACTGTCTTATCAGGGACTCAAACTAGGAGATGGGCACAAGATTGCATGCTGAACACTAAATAATCATGTGTGCTAGAAAGAACTTAGTCAGTTCATACTTTTGGTCTTGCTTCTGAAAATCCTTAATTCCAAATTCAAATGCACATTTTGTAGCAAGGACCTTTTCCACAGTGTTAACCTCCTTTCAGTGCCAGGAATCTCCCATGAATTACCTTGCAGTCAGGGCTCTCTGTAAGAGTCATTACTCTAATCACATTGCCTCTGAGTCAGGCAGTGTGCTGGATATCATCTCAAATACACCCAAATGTGGTTTAAACTTCAGGGGCAGAGTATCATGACTTCCTTTTTATCCTTTTTAAAGGTAATACAGTCCACTACACTATTCTGTGTGTTATTTCAGGATGATATTTCTTTCAGCTTCTAGTGTAGGAGCTATCTTTTCTGTTTTCTCAGTCACTGAAAGCCAGTTGTCCACTTTTAAACCTATGCCAATCAAGTTTATTCCTGAAAAAAAAAAATCAGTTAATAGCATCCACTCAAACCGTTAGCAGTTCTCATCAATAGTCACATGAAATAAGTACTTTACACTCTCATAACCAGTTCCTAGCCCCAACATTAAATTCTGCTTTTACCCTTATGTTCACAACCAGTTCCCTGCTCTGTAATAAATTTTATATGATTTTTCCAAAAAATAAATTAACTTACCCTGTCCCAAGAAAAATCATAATACATTCATTCTCCACAATCAAAATACTTTTCATTACATTGAACCTGGAGCCCTTTACCCTGTACACTTGATGTGTAGTTAGCAATAATTTCACCCAATTTCACATTAAGCAATTCAGAAAGATATTAATTGTAGAATAATGATAGTTTGTTTACTGTTAGAGGAGAAGGTAGTTGGTTTATTGGAGGAAAGATTTCAGTGTTTTCTTGTTTGACTTTGGGGGCTTTGGTTTTGCAGCAAGGACAGCCAGTTGGATGGCCTGCAGTAACAGCTAACTTCTCCTACCTTCAGAATTCTAAATCTGATGCTGCTTAAATAGGAGAAACATCACTCATATAAACTGTACTAAAGTGTTGCTGCTGGTCCTTTTCCTCAAGTACTAAATCCCATTTTCTTGGAGAGTAAGCTCCAAGCTCACATATGTTAAATTCTACTTTTACCCTTTCATCTTAAGCCATGTCTAGGTCTTTGGTCTGCACCTTACCACACACACAGCTTTCAGGTCCAATTACTCTTGTTCGCTTCCCCCCTGTATATTGCCATTATCATGTTGATGCAATTTATCACGTTCGTGCAGGAGAGTTCTCCATCCCCAACAATGTTTACATTTTCTCCTGTTACTTGGCTGCCTTTGAGTCACCTCTTGATTCACAACTCTTTGCAGCTCTCATTTGTTTTCTTCTATGCATGTAGGTTTTTTGCTTGCATGATGGAGTTAGCCCTTAATATTTTATCTCCTAAGTCCTTCTATAGCAAATCGTCATTTGAAACAGCAGAATGAGAAAAAGTCTGCTACTTTCATGAGGTAAAGATTCACCATGACAGCTCTCCCACATAACCACTCTTGAACTATCTGGTTCAAGCTGAATGTATATGGGGACAGACAATTCATCACATCTCTTTCTGGGTCTTCACATGCTGCCAGCAGATCAATGGATCCTGTTACAGAGCTTTGGGAAAATAACATGAAGTTTAATGGCAAAGATGATTTGCTCAGATCAATTAGTCTGTAATTGTTCAAATGAAAACCAGCATGCAACCACAATTGTGGCATAGTTATTGGATGACACTGTTGTATGATACTTTTGTAAGTAGTATACACCCTACTGTCACGGCTTTTAATAAAAATAATGCCTTTCTCCAGCAAAGAAGGGATCTTCAAACATTGAAGTGATACATTTTGACACCAGGTTTGACTATAGCTATCTTCTACTTCTGAAGTCTATTTTTGCACATAATCCTTCCAAAAAAGATTTTTTTTGTCTCTAGCTGCTTTATAATACAGTTGTAGCTTTTTATCTTTTAATAAACAACACAAGAACTTTATTTCAACATCAGGATTTGAGAGGAAAGAGACCTTAAGCTAAGCAACTTCTCCCTGCCCTGCTCTCCACTGGCATCAATGTAAAAACCATTGTTATCTTGGTTTTAAAATATATCTTGGTTTTAAAATACATCTTGACTTTAGAAAAAGTCTTGAAATGGCGTTTGTATGTTATCTGTTCTGTGCTATGAAACTCACTCTGTTGACATCCAGGAGCTATTTTAATAAGTATGACATGCAAAAAACAGAATCTTGGCTTCATAACATAGTAAGAAAATACTTTCTTGCATGTGTGTATATATACAATTGCATGTATTCTCAGCTGAAGACACTGAAATACTGACATGGTTCATGAAAGACTGTCAGGATTATTTTTTTTCAATGGGGAAGTGGAATACAGAGAAAAGAAGAGCAGGGAATTGCCCGTGAGATCTTTAGTGGTATCGAAATTCTCCAGAAAAAACAATTTATAGGAATTGGTGCCAAGAAGAAAAGGAATGAGTGAGGTTACAGTTATAAAACAAACTGCAGAGCAATAACATTAGGAGAGAAGGATAAAAATTTGAAAAGAGTGTTGCAAGATTTGTTGTCAAATTCAGGGCAAAAGTCAGTCTCAAGATAAAGGTCTGTGCCAGACAGTGGTCTGAACAGAAGATAAGAGTCTTCTCCTTCCTTTGATTTTCCTGTAAAGTCTGGAAAAGGATAGCCTCTAGAAGGTTAATCCTCCCAGGCTGAGACGAGAGAATAAACGGAAGATGGATTGACATGAATAAACCAAAGTGTGAGGCAAAGCAACTGCAAGGCATACTTGTATTTTAGAACTGCACCTTATAACATACCTTCAGTAAGATTTTGGACATTGCTATCCTTGTATTCTCTGCTGACAGAGGAGATAAGTCCAGGTAAGGAATTGCATGCATGGTAAGTCAAAACAGTGCAAAGCAGATGATGCAGAGGTAGGGGAGGGGAAGGAGTTGTGTTCTCCTCCCTGCCCCTCTAATGAAATATTTAGATGACGGGGGTAAGAGGCAGCCTTCAGGACCACATGGTCTCTTTTGGTTGCTCCAAGCTACCTCACAAACTTCAGATTCCTCTGGAAACTTACAGGTCTTTCAGTGCTGTCTTATCATATTCTTTTCTTCACATCCTCTACATTCCAATTATGCCTCCCGCAATAAAGTTTACAATGCCAAAGAATCATCACAAGAACTGTCCAAAAATGTCCAGATCTTTAACATAGTTGTCACTCACTGAACTGTGTCATAGACGTATTATATCCTTTCAAATTCACCTATGTACCAATATGCACAATGTCTTTAATCATTACTTCCTAAGCCATATCACTGGTTATCATCAAGAAAAGTATTTTAATTATAAATCATTTGTTAGAAAAATTTAATTATTCAGTTCCCTTTCTTTCTTGATTCCTTCTTAGTCATACAACCTGCCTAGATGAAGATAACTTTTGAAAAGAACAGAATCAATTGATATTGTATGCCCACATTTTTATGTTTATATCTAACAATACAAAGTCTTTAGTAATTAGTTTGTTTTCTCACATTTACATTTGATTGGCTAGGAGATATTTAGACATAAATATAAACATTCTTTATAGAAATTCAACTTCTGGATATTTAATTCTCAACTTGAAACTGTATCACTAAACAGCTTCCTTAAGTGATTCTTTGTTCACAAAAAACCAAACTCTTAACACTTAATTGGTTTTGTGTTTAATCAATAAAGGTATAGTTTAGCACTTAAGAAACAAAACAAAACAAAACAAAACAAAACAAATAAACCCCACAGGCTTTGGCTGCCAAAATATAAAGTTAAAATGTTTACTTGTCATCTTAGATTTGCTGTTACCAGAGAAAAGTAAAATTTACACATTGTGTAACTGTATTTGGATTCTTAAAAGCCTTGATTAGGCAAATTACCTGCCAATCCTTGTCTCACAGAATGAAAATATTCTGTCTGTTTGGGCATTTGCTTTGGTGGGTGGAGGGAGGTTGCATGGGGTGTTAGAATTCAGCAGTCATTTTCAATCTATACGGAGGAGCAATGTGGAAAGCAGAAAAGCAAGCTATGTGTATAACTTCCATTATACCTTTGAAGATATCCTTATGGATAAAGAAAAGCTTATGCATGTCCCCGACAAGACAGGCAATATTGTTAAACTACCCATTAAAAAAAAGAATCATTACTTAAAGAAAATCGTTATTCAATGACAAAAATAAATGATATTTTTAAAATCAGTGTTACAGTTATTCATAAGATAAATGCCTTGTTTGGCATATTTCTGAAACAGTACTACCTCAGATTTCACAGACCAACTACTAGTAGAATAGTCAAAGCTGCAATTAGAATGGATTGGCAGAATAGGGATGGAGAACATAAATATCATAATTACTTTAAATTCTGTTTCTGTTCTCAGACTAATGTACATATAGTCTGTGGAGTTAAAAGAAATTGTATGCATAGTTAACCTAAATTAACAATGATTAAAATAAAAGTATATGATTTAGTGCTACACCAGTCAATTTGACATTACACTAAGTAACAAGCATATCCTTGTAGGACTGTCTTCTAAGAACAGTTACATATGGCTTATAAATTATTAGTGATACAGAAACATAAAAAAGAACTATGTCTTCCTTTTATCTGTATACAATGAAGACAGATGCCAGAACAAAGACTGCAGATACTCAAATGTTACATGCAACTAACTGCCTAGATTTCTTCTTTTCTCTGAAATTTATTTGTAATCACTCAAAAAGTCAAAAACCATGAATGTAAGTGTTGAAGACAGATGCATAAATAGGGTAACCACACAAGCCCTGTTTCCTTACAAAACCAAGCTGAAAGTGATATCTTGGCTGGTGCTGACTTAAATAAAAGTTATGGCCTACACAGAATGGTGTGGATCATAGTAATACACAAAGATAAAAAAAGGCAGTAAGTTTGAAGTAGAACGCATACAAAGGGATGAAAAATTAAATACTTAAAAATGGCCAATGTGTTTAAAAATATTAAGAATATTTAGCTTGTACAAAGCACTGATCTTCATAATATATATGGGTGACAAAAACGCATGGAAATAAAGAAATAGCTGAACAAATTACATGTAGTTTATTAATTAATTTCTCCTCAGTCTTTTTGTAAGATGTTTATAGTCATTGCATTATTCAAAAACACTAATTATTTCAAGTAGTCTTTGAATGTAGCTATGAAGATATTTCTGATTGGGATCAAGAGGTGCTGCTGATTGAATAGCGGTTTGAAATGGTTCATATTTTTAAATATGCATTTTAAATATGCAAAAAAATGAGACTTTTATAGCTTTGATTGCTTTAGAATAATCTCCGTTTTTAGGGAAAAAAACCCACAATAATAAGACAAACACTGGGAGAAAAAGGATAATGTTGTGTTAGAAGAGCATGTCAATTTTTCTCATTTTTCATCTTACAAACTCTAAAATTGCTGTTCTGAAAATAAACACTGTCCTTTTGTCATCATCAGACTTAGTGTTTACTCTATAAAATTACATATTCGATACTTTAATTAGACAAGTAGCATATACTACATTTTATATCAGAAAATCACATTTCATAGAATCACAGAATCATAGGATCATAGAATCATAGAATCACAGAACGACAGAATGGTCTGCGTTGGAAGGAACCTTAAAGATAGTCTAGTTCCAATCCCCCTGCCATGGGCAGGGACACCTTCCACTAGACCAGGTTGCTCAAAGACTCATCCAGCCTGGTCTTGAACACTTCCAGGGAGGAGGCATCAACAACTTCTCTGGGCAATGTGTTCCAGGGCCTCACCACCCCCACAGTGAAAAAGTTCTTCCTAATATGTAATCTAAGTCTTCCTTCTTCCAGTTTAAAGCCATTGCCTCTTGTCCTATCACCACATGCTATTGCAAAAAGTCTCTCTCCAGTTTTCTTGTAGGCCCGTTTTAGGTACTAGAAGGCTGCAACAAGGTCTCCCTGGAGCCTTCTCCGGGCTGAACAATCCCAGCTCTCTCAGCTTGTCTACAGAGGAGAGGTGCTCCATCTTCGTGGCCTCCTCTGGACTTGCTCCAACAGATTCAAGTCCTCCTAGTGTTGGGGGCTCCAGAGCTGAGGGCAGTACTGCAGGGGTGGTCTCACCAGAGCAGCGCAGAAGGGCAGAATCCCCTCTCTTGACCTGCTTGCCACGCTTCTTTTGATGCAGCCCAGGGTACAGTTGGCTTTCTGGGCCGCAAGTGCACGTCTGTTATTACTAAATTTTCAATTAAAGAACTATAAGTATTTTTCTTAGTTTTGATGGTTCAGTGTGTAATTTCATTTGCATTGATTAATCTATTAATTACATATTGAAGACCATGTAGAGGAAGAAGAAGGTAGGTTTAAAAGACAGCTCAAATATCGTAACTTTGCTTTGTACAAATTGTGAAATACTTGTCCTAAAACACAAAGTTAAACAGTTTTCTTCAGTTACAATGATTTGAGTTTTACCTTTTCATAAAGCTTTTTGAGTGTTAAATACATGTTATTAATTTCATTCTTGTGTTGTAAATTTGTTTTTTGGGGGATTTTTTTTTGTTTTATATCTTGGACACCAGCTGTCAAGTTAAAAGAATAAAAGCAATTTATAGGTATACCAGATCTGAAATAGAGAGTTCTAGAAAACTGGCTTTTATCACGGAGTTAAATAAGAAACTAGGCAAAATTAAGAAGAAAAGGGACTCCTTGGGATTGCCTTAGGTAAGGCCTCAGCTCACAGTGGTTTCATGAACCCTCTGCCACCTGTCAGAGGGACTGTACCACACACTTGTCCCTTGTGCCCTGGGGGTTAATCTTCCACTCACACACCTTCCCTTCCTGTCCCACCCAACCCCCCTCTTCCCACCTTAAAATAAGTAGATAAATCTGATTTACTCTTGTTCAGGCAAGGACAGGACAGAGAGTTTCTAACTTTATAACTTCCTTATATACATGATGAGGGATGACAAAATACTCTCAAAGCATGTGAAAGGGCCATGTAGGTCACAGAATTGCCACCTGATCCTGAAAGTCTGGCCTCATGAACCCCTGACTCATGCAGGGTGACCGTAAGCCTGCTGCTGGGCAGAGTGGCTGGACACCAAGAGGACAGGGACCCCAGTCTCATCCATGAGGAGGTGACCCCTCATCAAGGTTAGAAGCAGCGACCTATGGCCCAAGAAATGGGTGGGCCCCACAGTGCCAAGGAGGCAGGTATATGAGCAACCATGCCCTGAAGTAGGAAAGGAGGAACTTGAACTCTTCCTGAAGAGTACAAGGAGGATCTGTGTATTCGCACACAAAGTTTTTCTTTCTATCCTGGAACAGCTAATTTAGAAATGCTGCATATATTCAGAAACAGAACATGTAGGCAGATCCAAACACATAGACACAAAGGAGTAACTGGACCACAGCAGTGCTTGTAGAAGTGAGATTAACATATTTCCCTAGGTACTGAACTCACAGCACATCTGTGGCAACTTTTTCCTTGTCATTTCTCTTGGTGACTTTTCCATTCTACAGAATGGCAGAGTGGCTGAGTTCTGACAAGCACATCTGAAGACCACTTAGTCCAGTCGCCTGTTGAGAGCAGGGCTGGACAGATCATAGAATCACAGAATCATAGAATCATTTGGGCTGGAACGGACCTTCAGAGGTCACCTAGTCTAACCCCCCTGTGGTGAGCAGGGACACCTCCAACTAGATAAGGTTGCTCAGAGCCCCATCCCGCCTGACCTTGAATGCCTCCAGGGATGGGGCTTCCACCACCTCTCTGGGCAACCTGTTCCAGTGCTTCACCACCCTCATTGTAAAAAATTTTTTCCTTACGTCAAGTCTAAATCTACTCTCTTTTAGTTTAAAACCATTACCCCTTGTTCTGTCACAGCAGACCCTGCTAAAAAGTCTGTCCCCATCTCTCATATAGGCCCCCTTCAGGTATTGGAAGGCCACAATGAGGTCACCCTGAAGCCTTCTTTTCTCCAGGTTGAAGAACCCCAACTATCTCAGCCTATCTTCATAGGAGAGGTGCTCCAGCCCTTGGATCATTTTCGTTGCCCTCCTCTGGACCTTCTTCAACAGGTCCATGTCTTTCCTGTGCTGAGGGCTCCAGAGCTGGATGCAATACTCCAGGTGAGGTCTCACCAGAGTGGAGTAGAGGGGCAGAATTACCTCCCTCGACCTGCTGGTCACAGGTTGCAGATCAGATTGCTCCAGATTGCATCCAGTCCAGTTTTGAGCATCTCCAGGGTTGGAGACGCCACACTCTCCCTGGGTAACCTGTGCTAATGTTCAGTCACTCTCCCAGCAAAAATATCTTCTCTATATTCTTATGCAGTTTCCTGAAGAATATTTTTGTTGGTGGTGGTTGGTTGGTTTTATACTTTGAGGAAGACTGTTTGGGAATGTAAAGAATGAAGCACTACTGAGCTTATTATCCGTTGAGGTGGATATATAAATTTACCAACAAAGTTCAAAGCAGATGTACGATGGTACAAAATCAAGACAAGCCAAGGCTTGGGTTTAAAAATGAAAGGAAATATAGCGTTTTGATACTTTTTTCCTAAAAGTAATGGAGAAAAAAATTAGGAAGTGTTTTTATTTAAAATAGTGAAATGCAACATAGCTATAACATATCTCACTGTAATGAAAACATTGGAGACATGTTATCCAGCTAGAGGGACCCTTGATCTGACTCATTATTGTAGATCTTTAGACCAAACTGGTTAAAATAGAGATGTTACATTTTTCATAAAGATACGTCAGATTTTCAGAAGTAAAGTAGCAGCTAACAATGAAGATAAGCACCTGTTTGGCTTTTCAAAAGTACTTAGACCAAAGTACTTAGTAGTTTGGAAAAATCCTACTTGGAATCTGCTCTATTTAAGAATCTGATCTTCACAGCAAGAAAATTCAGATTAATCTCAGTCAGCCATAAGACAATAACCCATTCAGGATGCGGTTTGTGACTATGTTGATGGACCAAGAGCACTTCCCAGCTTCCAGTGTCCTTGCATGTCTTGGCCATCACTGGCATGGTAAACAGCTGGGCTACCACAACTCATGGTTTCTGCAGGAAGGAAATCCAGATGTTCTCCAGTACTAATGTAAGGCAAAAAGCCAGGACTCCCCGAGACTACGTGCTCCAGTCAGGTTAGATAAGTCCTGCAAGTAAACAGAGAGAAGTGTTTAGAGAATGGTCCTGTTACAAGGGTCAAAGTACAAGGAAGATAATTAACTGAAAGGAGAAAATAGTACAAACTTTTTCTTAATTTGTCTAATCTATTTATTATTATTAAAGTCCTTTTGTAATCTCATTGTTCAAGTTCTAAGATCATGTGAGTAACCTTGCAGACTGATTTAACATCTACTTTGGTCAACAGTAGTTACCCAAGTACATATCGGTATATGGTCCTGAAAATAGGTAAGTTATAACTCTTTATTTGGCTTCATTTACTCTAGATATGAAGTTCAACTTCCTCTCTGAAGCTGAAATAAATCCAGTTAGTATTTTAAACAGATGCTGAGACCCACATACATAAAACTTACATGGACAAAATATTTTTCCCCTTAAGGGATGTAAGATCATAGTGCTGTTATTTGTTCTTTCCTCTGAATAGAGCAGCCTACCAGCAATTATTTTATGGTTCTCCAAGTCACTATCTGAACAGAAGATGAAAGCAGAAGTGTCCTGTTGATACACTACTGTAAAAAATGACTTAAGACATTAGTATTCTGCAGATTGGCAACCTTTCTTCCTTTGAGTTGTATTACTTTAATACTTTTGATGAGTTATGCTAAGAATTGTTTTGTAAATCAAAAGCACTAAAGCAAATTTAAAAAGAAAATCAGCAGCAGGATAGGCAGAACTTCTTACCTTGTTTCCGCTGGATGGTTTTTGCAAGGTTGTATTGGGTTGCTCTTTACTCTTGCAATAATTAATTTATTTAATTATACACAAAAAGTTGAATGAAGTACTTTTTCAAACTTTAACCGGGTTCTGAAACCTTCAGTCCACCCACTGCCAGATACATACTTATACATATACACATACATGCTTTTCGTGGCAACCTGACCTATTAC
Source organism: Cariama cristata (assembly GCF_000690535.1). Lineage (NCBI taxonomy): Eukaryota > Metazoa > Chordata > Aves > Cariamiformes > Cariamidae > Cariama > Cariama cristata. The sequence goes on along the minus strand of NW_009625934.1, from coordinate 25,285 downwards.
TCCCACAGTCAGGACAGATTGAAAGAATGAATGCCTTTATTTTAGTTTAGCTTGTTTATTTTTAAATGTCTCCACAATTTTTCTTGTCACAAGATTAGTCTTTGAGGAAATAGTAACCACTTATACTTAGAAGTATAATCACTGGTTTAAAAATCAACCAACCAAACACACACAAAAACACTGACCCACAAAACTGTATTTATTTACCTTTCACATGCATTGGATCAGGGAGAAAAGGGCAAACCGAGATTATTTTGGTCCTTCTCAACTGAGCTGTCCCTCCATTTGTTTTTGTTTTTTTCCACCTGTGAGTTTTATTTGCCTTTGATGTCTTCAAATAACCTCTAAAGTGCTCCCATTCATAACAGTTATAGAAGTATCTGGCCTCACCTTCTTTGTTGTTTTGTTCTTCAGTTACTTCAGATAAGTGGGTTTTCCAAAATAAGGTTACAGTTCTAAAAATAGAGTTATAGCTTTCCTGAGTGTTTGTAAAGACAGGTATATTTTTTCACCTGGAAGTGGGTGGGAACAATTGAACAATTTGCTCTTAAACCAAAACAAATAGCAACTCAAAGAGAATTTTTCTGTGTATTCAAAATATGGTAAAAATTGTTACAATTAAATAATTAATTTATAATATCATTGAAAATACATGCAAAATTCCAAACTACGCTTTGATGTACTGTCTACTTGGAATTAATCTAAAGACCTTTTGGTAGCAGTCTTGAATCAAAAATTGGTTGAAAGTGCAAAGACAAGATGGGATTCTAACTGTGTCATGCTGATTAGAAAGTACAACTACGTTGCCTGGAAAATGGGATATCTTCAATACTGTAGTTGTGCAATCAAATTGAGGGAGTGCCTGAAAGTATGACTGATCATCATCTGGTTAGTAGGCTAATGAGGAGGACATCCGTACTCATGAGTAAGCTGAAAAGATTTACATGGTTCTACATTATTATATGCAATATATAGACTAAAAAAATGCAGGTATGAACTGATTATATGTTGCTGTAAAAACTGGACTTTAGGTGCATGCTTAATAAATAGTTAAAGTAAATTGATCAATTAAGACATGCATGGTAAAAGACAAAACAAATAGGAAACTAATAACATGTAAAGTAGACTTTTATTTTTTGGCCTTAGGCTGGTACATACTGGAAGCATGTTTTATTACATGGGTATCTCTCATGTAACACGCTGCCTGACTAAAGAAATCTGTGTTTAGACTTTTTTTGGTGCGTCAGAGCTCAGTTATTCCTCTGTCTGGAAAAGGTGGAAACACTTTGGAGCTAGCTGGGTCTGTGCTGGCAAATCTATTCTGAACTGAAATTATAGCCTGAGGTTGCTGTGGCAGTGAGAGGGACATGACGAACAGCAGCAAAGGCAGCTCATACTTGGAGCACTTATTATCACTGTATTTTATTTTTATGTTAGTTACTCATCCAGCCCTCTTAAGACCTCCTTTGTTACTTGGGTGGGAAGTTAGGGAGAAACAGTCACATCTTTTTCCTGTATCTACTCACTATCTATGCTTTCTTATGAGATCTTCTGTTTTAAGTATAACACAGGCAACTGCAGAAACAGAATGCAAGCTTGCAAAGAAGTTTCAGAACATATATTAATACTGTAGAGCATCACAGCAGCAGTAACTAATTTATTTAAAGGTCTAGAAAACGTTACCTTGAGTTTGTCAGTCTTTTGCCTTACCACACTTTAAGACCTTCTCCTCTAAGAGGAAACCCTGTGTTGGATCAGAAAATCAATGTCATTCCCTGATTCTTTGACTCGAGTTCTGTATAGATTAGAGTGGCCTGGGCATTGCTCTAACTTGTGCCAGCTGACTATGGTCCCTAAGGAGCCAACTGTCTTCTGTAGGTAGCTGAACTTAAATACACACTTGACACTCCTTTTGATAAAAAGGGAGCTGCAAATTGTGATGAAGTGTCATCCAGCTACTCCTGTTCTGTGGCTTTTTGCCTGTACAAGAGATAGAAATTTTCTCTTGCTTTTTAAAAACATATGCACACACACATAAACACACATATACATACCATAATTATATAAAAGAAATGTAACCGTTCAGTAGCTTAATTGTCCATTATTCTTCATACACTTAATAACACTAACCAACACTAGCACCTAAAACCTGGTGGCTTCAATTTAGCAACAAATTACAATTTCAAATAGAAGCAGATCCTCTTCAGGCATCTGACAGACAATTCAAGAAAGATGAATTATATTTGCAAGAAGCATTACGTGCAGAACAGCAATTATTAAAATCCTCAGTATTTATACAGTATAGCCAGTCAAATTATCTGACAAGCTGAAAAACTTCTGTCATAATCCTTTATATAAAATCTTCCAGAGCACTGAAATTTATTTCAGAATAGCTTGGCAAGTATGAATAATGGATTACAGTGGGCAAAATCTGATTTCCCAAAGCAACATGATAAAGTAAAGCCTTTCTTCATCAGTTATAATAGGAAGTTTTCAGTTTCAAAACTTGTTTTCAAAATAGTAAAGGTCAATGAACTAATAATGAAAGTATGTCTTATTTGAAATCTAGAGCACTCATTTACGTATATATTCTGTTATAGGTTTAGAACTGCAGTTTGTTACAAAATTATTTAAAAAATCAGATTGGTCCTCTAAACTCACTATAATAAACCAAAACCTAAATAATTCACCCCAAAATGATTGATTACAATGTTGAGTAGTCTCAAGCAAGAGCCCAGATATGAACAACAGCCACTTACACCTCTTCACATATTTGTATCATGGTTCTTTTTACTGCATTTATTCTTTTGGGAATATGAGGTTCTACATAAAAAATAATTTCATACTAAAGTAATGAATTGGAAGATGTAAAGACTTGCTTAATAATCAGTCAAGTAAAGTAGACCACTCCCTATCTAATAAGTGTTTGATAACTAAGAAAAGGAGAGAATCCTTATTAAAAATAAAAGATGTTAAACCATAACATTCTTGGGAAGACGACAACTAGAATGGAAATATAAACCAGGGAAGGAATAAATCAGCCTGGACTTATAAGAAGACATGCAAGGTCAAATGATGTCTAGGAAGGAAGTTTCTGCCAGGACATGGACTGGCAGGTTCTCTCAACAGGTGCCTAAAGATGCCTAAAATTGCCACAGAAAATTACCCCACTACCAGGGGAAAACAGAAACCTCTTCTGAAAGTTTCTAAATACATTCTTTTTAGTAAATTTAATAAACATATTTAAAATAAATAAATCTCTTTAGTAAATATTAAGGAATACCTAAGTGGTAAAAATGACAACTTAAAAAAAACCCAAACAAAACAACCAATAATAACAAAATTCTCTTTATATTCAAATGGTCTTCATTGATAGCCCAACTTTAACATTAAAGTATTATTTTAAGTAAATGAAAACATTAGGAAAAAATAATTCTAAAATTTGGTTTTCATCTGAATTCATTTAAATACCCAACTAAAATAAACTAACAACAACACCCTGAATAATTACTACTTCGTTCTGCCAGTCATGAACTGAGATTTCTAGTTTTCCAATTTAATTACAAGGATGGGTCTACAGTTATTTATTTTTCAGATGGTTTTTTGGAGTTAAAAGAGAACCATTGTATATTATATCACCTTGTGCAGGCTCCATATCTAGGACTGTACATGCCTGAGGATTTGAAGAACTCTTACCTGGAAATAAAGAGATGAAGGTACATAATATTTAACCCTGAAACAAAAAATGAATGGTTCTTTGAAAGAAAAGAGAATTCTCCTAGGTAGATGGAGACTGTATGGCAACTTACATGTTAGCAAATAATTAATTTTCTATTTTTTCCACTAGATAACTCACTACTTGGTTTATACATCTTGAATCAATATGAGTCCTGAGACCATTAGGACAGTGTTCCTCTTCTTTTATACAATAGGCTTTCTGACTCTTTTGCTTTGTCAAAAATCAATGGACAGCTGGACAGACCATTGCCATTGACAACAGAGTTACAGTGTCCCTGAGAGGCCATGCTTGTGCATGTGATATGGATGACCATTTGGAGATGACTGGTATCTCCAAACCTGTCACTCCAGTGACATGAACAGCAAATGCAGCTCTTTCAGATTTTCAAGGTTGTTGTCTGACAAAGCACTACTGTTTCAGCTTTTATTTCAATCACAGACAATGATGCCCTGTTGCTCTACCAGGAGATGACGATTTTTTTCTGTGTTGCTCACAAGTTCTGAGGTGAATTTACAGCAACTTTGGTCTTTTTACAGCACCTGTAACATGTTGTCACCCATCTATAGGCATGATGGAGCCAATAGCATTTTAGGGTTCTGGAGCTGGCTCACTTTAAAAGTGAAGGAGTTTACTGAAGAAATGTATATTTCTGTTATTGTTAATGATCTGGAGGGAATGAGAAGATATCTCCTGCATTCAGCACAATTACTTGATCAGAAGCATTACAAGTTGCCAGGAGATCTTTCAGTAATAAACACCAACAAACTAGTACAAAGAATCCAGAATAATAACAAAGGACAGACTTGTTTTGGAAGCTATAGCTGTCAGTGATTGTTTCTCAGGTAGAAAACAAGATAGTAATTTGCATAATTACCATTAAAGAAAATAATCTTTCTTTAATTCAAATTTTTATTTCACAAAACCTCTGCCATTAGAAAAATAATTAACATTAGTTACTTAAGACAGTAGGGGTTCTTCATTTATTTTTACTTTTTTCAAAACACAACTTGATATAATACAAGATACTAGATGAAAAGAGTTGTCTGTCTCTCCATCAGCCCATTCAACCCTTGATCTTTTTACTATACTTTGTTTTATCAGCTTTCCAATAGGTTGTTTATTTCCATCATAAAAATATATGTACATATTTACTGAAAATATTTACTGGGAGCTGGATTTTTTTTAAGTGTAGAAAAAGAATATTTCTTCCTTCTACAATTGGGGAAGCTCCGTGTGTTGATATGCAAATACATTACATTATATAAAGCAGGTATGGTGAAATTATTTGTTAAGGAAATAGTACATGTTAAACTTTGTGATAACTTTCTTTCATGGGATTAAAATAGAAAATGATACGCTGATTTTCTTTCAAAGTTATTTCATTATGTTCCGTGAGAAAGAGAAAATTTCTCTTTTAAAACCTGCACAGAGGATCTTGATTCCTATATTACACTCATTTTGCTTCAGTAGCACAGAGTATCTTGATTCTTATGTTATACCCATTTTGCTTCAATGCAAATCTTGATTAAACTTAATGAGAAAATTGAAATTCAATACACATTTTCTTCCAACCATGCTCACCCATTGATAGAAACTATATTTGGAAGTTAAAGTGTTCATTATCTGACCCAAAGCTTCATTCTCGGTAAGAAAGACATCATATTGAAAACCACACTGTTATCCTGACTCATTTTCTAGGACTCCCTTATTAATAGCAGAGTATTTCTTAGCTAGAACTTGGCACATTGGAAAAGCTATTACAGTCCTCCGTATTTGTGCATAGCATTTCTTGTGCACAAATCTGTGGACCAGTTGTGAAGAGCATGCCAGGTACATAAAATCTCAAAACTTATTTAACTCTGTAAGATCTTAGTGATCTTCAGTCTTAGACAGTAAAATCCTCTAAGTGTCTGAACGTGTGCTGATGGGTGTGACGGGCAGATCTCCTGCACTAAGAACACAATTATGCCTGTGCCTTCCTCAGGTCAACACATCATGGGATTCACTGCCTGCCTTCACATGGGCCTTACAGCCTGCCTTTTTCCACATCCAGGGGATCAGCAGTCGCAGAAGAAATGAGGTTCATGACCATGACTATGAAATAAAGATTTAGGCCCACATTTTAACTTAGCACTAATTTTTTGGGCAACCCAAGCAGTTTCACTTCGTGCAGTGAGGTTGAAGAGCTCTTTCCAGCAAGTGAATGTCCTCCCCTGTGAGTCTCTTCAGCAAGCCCTAGTTCCAGGCACATGAACACCACTGCGTGACAGGGCCACCAAAAAATTAGCATCACTTTGAACCTAACCTCTCCACGACCTTGGCCCTTATCTTTTTATTTGACTAAATAAATTTACCTTTGTTCACCTTGTGTGAAACTGCAAATGTTTTGGATGTAAAACAGAAAAGCCTAGGGAGGAGGAGGATGGAGGGCTTCTTGGACATGTACCACCAGCCCATGGGATTTACTGCCATAAGACATCATAGGGATTGTGACTAAGGGCATTGAAAAAGGATTTGGCATTCACATGTAAGCTGAGAACATAAATAAATGCTTTAGATAGGATAAAAATGTAAATCCTGATACCTCAGAGCATAAACCAGTCATTGTCATTTCTGTCGGAGGAAACTGCCTATGCAAGAAAATCCACCAACAGCCAGGTCCACAGTTTGCTGTGCCTTCCTCTGGAGGATCTGTCACCATCAGGCTCATGCTGCTGAGCCAGACACGGCACTGACCTGATCCAGAGAGGCAATTTCTTCATTTTGATGTTCCCTCTATTTAGACATAATAAGGTGTCTGATCTTGTTTGGTAAAATCACTCTCTTGTTAAATTTAAGTGAGTGTTCATTAAACTGTGTTACAGTATCACTCTAAAGTTGCCTAAATCTGCTTGTACCCAAATTTATATTTAGGCTCCTAAAGATGCTCAGCTGATTACACATTCTGTTGAGACACAACCTTTGTCCCCTTTTTTTCTGCATGACAGTGTTTTAGCATCGCTGACAAACCAAAAGCTCTAACTCTTCAATCCTTCATTTACTTGCAGAAATTACATGACAGCACTTCCAGCTCAGCAAGGGGACTGCACTGGCTCCAGAATCCCTGGCAGCAGGTGCTTCTGCCTCCAGGAATGGTCTCACAGGCATCTCACAGCCGCCTTGCCCTGGGTCTGAGAAGAACATGAGGCTTGGTAAACCTGCAAGCATGGCATCAGATTATTACAGAAGTAATAAGTCTTCAGAAATTATAATGAACCAAATTCTCAGTTGCTGTAAATTGATGTCCATTTAACCACACAGCTTAAAGCAACAGGGAATTGGCACTCACTCCTCTCTAACACTTCTGAGTTTAAGTTGTGCATAAACCGGGCTGTTGTGATTATTCTTGGAGGAAATTCAGTTCTTATTATCCAGCTAGTAAAGCCTATAAACTTTTTTTATTTTCTGTTTGTATTGCAATAAAACATCAAATCTTCAGTTAGGAATTAGAGTTCTATTATGTTGTGCACTGTGCATATCCATGCACACATGCACACACATGAAGGCACACACAAAATGTATGTATATACATGTAGCAAAAATTCTTCAATAATTTACTTTTCAAATTGATACCAAAAAGCATCTGATAAACCGAATACTCATTTGTGATATACTTGCAAAAAAGTTCCCTCAGCCATTTCTGGAAAAACACATCCAGACAACCAGCTGAATACAAACATGTCACTGCCAAATCTTGCACCTTGATGTGGATTATATAGCCCCATTTTCTATTTAGCTAGCAAAAGTAGACCTTGGAAACTACTTCATGCAGAATGCCCTTGTGGTTGGAAGAGATTATAAAAAAAATCATTTATTCCTATATTTGCTTCTAGTGTCTGTCATATTTTTGGTACCTGTTAGCAGTCTTAAAGTCCATGAGCAAATATTTGAACACTATTTTTTCATTTAAAAAGTAGTAAATGAAGGTGAAAGTGCTCTGCTTTATAATCATATAGGTTAAATATTTATTGGGTAAATATTTAAATATTTCCACTCCAAGAAGATCAATCTAGGACCATGATATTTCAATTAGCTATTTCAATCAACTAGAGCATTAAACTAATTTACAAATAGCCTCATAAGAGATGACACTGATATTCTCAGATGTTTAGACTAACAAACTGCAAATGAAACTCTTAACTAAGCAGTTGTATCAACCTTTATCAGCTATGAACTTCTGTGTTATTTTTATCTGTCCTGCAAAGAGTGAAACTGCAGTATCAATCTATTTTTAAAATACTGTTAAGTGGAAGGGGACAAAAGCTACCTTAGCTGCTTTGAACAATAGAAACAATGTAAGGAAATAATAAAATATTTGTCTCAAATGTAATATAGAATAAATAGTGTTAAAGCTTCATATAGCAATGGCACTTAGGTATTTACAAAGTAAAGTTTCTTGTTATATCCAGGCATTAAACACTTCCGAAAACCTCAGCAAGGAAGAGTTTACATGTGAATCGAGAGAGGTTGTCTTTAACGCTTAACAGCCACATTAGTATGCAAGTAAGAGGTAGCATTCAGTTACCTAAATGTTAATGTGTTAAAATTATCAGAGATACTCTAGTGCAAACAGCCTGGCCCTTAGAAGACATTCCAGAAGGATGAAGGTCTCTTTTGGGCCATCTTTTATTGTACAGTCCCATGTGTCTCAGACCTTGCTGGGTTGGCAGCTGAATTCCACCCACAGGTCAATGTGGTAAACACCTGAAAGCTAATCATTTTAATTTCTGAGACTTTTTGTATTTCTGCACTACCATCGTGTACTTCCATAGTTTACAGGTCATTAAACAAGGACTAGTAAATAAAGAAAAGGAATATACAGTTACACAAATAAATCCTGTCCATTGCAATCAATCAAGTTGAATAGGGCTGACATGGTTTGTCTGTATTTTATATCATGGCCAGAGTTTCCTTATATAAAGAGATGATGGATGGTATGAAGGACTTCAACATCTCAGGGACTAAGCTCCTCCAGCTGTTCTTCCTCTGGGCCTCTTCTGCCTTTGAGGATTTAAAAGTGGAACTGTGAATATATTTAAATCAAGAGGTGACGAATCTGTTGCATAGATACCTCCTGGGAAGATTTGTGTAGGTAATAAAAATGAAGGAAAGTGCAATATTATTGGACGTGGAAGCTGTTAACAGAACTAACTGTCCAGGTGCTGGAGGAATACATTCAGACTAGATTTTTAACCACAGAGAAATTACTGTAGCTGTTAGGATGCAGAGAAATAACCTAGTAACAGCACTGTAATTTCTCTTTAATGCTCAGAAGTTTCTTTGAAAATCCAGTGAACTATGAATTAAATATATGTCAGTTTTTCTGTTGAGGAAGCTTTAGTTAATTACATATAAGTGTTAAAATCTGGTACAGACATAAGGCTTTCTAGGACCTAGGCACTGCAGAGTTTTGTTAAATAGACTTGAAACTGTAGAATGACATAATTTTACAGAATCAGTTTTCAAATGGCCAAGTAAGAAGGAATGGTGATGCTCCCAGGTCAGCCACTTCAGCTAAAAAACTCTAAGGCCATTTGAGAATCAGAGGAGTTGTTGTTCTGTGTTAACTGCTATTTATTATCTGTTCCCACAAAGGACACTATGCAGCACAGTATCTGCTTAGTGCTAGGCAATCTGGGTAAATGATATAGACAGTAGACTTGTCTCCTTGGTGTCCACTGGCCTCAGTTGGGTATATTCACATGTGGGAGGAAAATAGAAATAAAAATAGTAATAATAAGAAAAAGACATTGAGCACAGGGTCATTCCGTTTGTCCCTTTATCCTATGTACGTATCCTCAATATGATTCCTAAGATTGCACACTACCTAGGGGCCGAGTAACATAAGGTTGTTTTTCTATTTCACATCCAGGATAAAAAGGCACAAAACAATAATATTGTTGAAAACTGATATAATCCATTACTGAGCAGTAATTGTCTGGGACTAGTAACTGTGATAAGATTATAATAGTCTATTGTTTAAAATATGTCTACAATGATTTGTCTTTTAAGGAAACTATTAAAAGCTTTTTTTTTCTACACTCATTTTCTACAGTAAAATTATTACCAAAGTTCAGATGTCAGTTTCAAAGAAATCTCTTCTAAACAAGAGAGTTCAAAACTTCCAAGTTACGTTTATATCCTAGTGTCTGCAGAACTCATTGGCACATCTACTTATGCACAGTTTATATAGACATATTTTCAGGAGCATAGTGTATTTTGCAATGAAGCTGACTCAGTTTTTCATAACAGAATCTTCAGTGTTTTTTTCTCCTTTTGCAGACTTTCTTTTTCTGCTATTATACTTGAGAGAGCAGTTTTGGGACATCATGTCAAATTTCAAAAAACATATGTGCTTGGAAGACTCAAGCTAGGTAAAGGAGGGGTAATATAAGAATTCTAATTAGTGACTGATGAAAGTCTTTACTTCTGACAGTATCAAAAACAAATGTGGCATAAAGTCATAGATTTCGGAGACTTAGGTTGCACTGCAGTTGATGGGGAGAGCATGATCCTGATGCGGATTTTCTTTCTCCCTAATCTTGGCCCTCATCTCTAGATTACAAGAACTGTCAGCAACGATAGTACATCAGGTAAGGAAGCAACAACGACATTTCTGTATTCTCTGACCAGACTACTGTCCTGGCTCTGGTGGCAGTGCAGATGGTCAGAATTACTCCATGCCTAACACCATTGGACCCTCTTCTCTTCTGGATCTCCCTTTTCAGTTTGCTACTACCTCAGGATCAGATCCTTTACTTATGAGCAGACTAGTAAATCAATAAGTAAATGAATGACAGAAATGTCACTGAAAGGAGATATTATTAAGGAGAGAAATCGCCATTACCTGTGTTTTTTAAGACTGTAGAAATGTATTTTGAATTTTCTAGGGACACACTATATAATTCAGATCCAGAAGTTGACATGAATAAATGAGACCTCTGCATTTGCGTTGAATTAGGCTTGAACCGTAAGAAAAGGGCCATTTTCAAAACTTAGATACCCAGAATTAACAAAATATTAGTGTGCTCTCACTGTATATGTATTTAGGTCTGTGCTTCAGGCTAGGCAACTCCTTGATAGCTTTGCCTCTCCCTTATTTTCTGGGTGGTAGATAGTAACAAAGGCTTGACAGATGTTTATTTGTAGTTTTACATAACTACCAAGTAAATCACAGGATTTGTTTTTAAGGTTTAAGTGCAGACACGACATTTCAGTTAGTGAAATAGTTTTATATCGTTGCACGTGAAGTTCTTAACAAGAAACAGTTCAGCATTTGAATATGTTATATCACACCGCATTGCACAAGTTACTTGTTTAAAGAGCTGTCAGTGTTACGGATATGGGTTTAGATTATTAGAACTAGATGTCAGAGGTTTAAATCAGGAGCAAACTGATAATCAGTAAATCTGCAGGAATAATGAAATATGGAATTAACCTAGTAGAAAAATAGATTAGGAGAAACCGTATAACCTTGTCAAGAATGTTCTTCTTTTGTATACCTGTAGGGACAAAGTTTTCCATTATAAATTCAAAGAACATTTATATTTATATTGCATTTGCAACTTATTGAAAGTGAAATTTGAATCTAGACAGAGACGAACAGTGAATGCTTTTTAAAAATTGATTAGATTAACCTGAAACATAACCTCTTTTACAACCAGGTATCTCAGCTAGGTCTAATCCTTTTTCATCTGTTATAAAAGTAATGAAAGGTTTATCAAATGTTAGACTAATATTCTTTTAAACAACCTGAATATTTTTGCAAACGTCTCAGATCATAGTCTGTATTTTTCAAGGGAAGTCATACACCAGCTCTTTGCATAAAGGAAATGAAAAGGATTTAAACGCATTTCCATTTTTTGCACCATTTTGTAGCAGCTACTGAATAATATGACTATGATTTAAGCAAATAGTCTAGTCAATCTCAGGAGACAGGGCCTTAAAATTTGGATGTCATTTACATACAGGGCTGCAGAAATCCATTTGACTGCGTATTTTCCTGCAGTATGAAATGTTGCTTTTTCTTTTGATAATGGCAATAAAAATAATTGCTTGGTGCTTTAAGCAAAGTAGTGTAATAATATCTACTACAATATCATAATATATTACACTGCAATATTACACTTGGGTCAGATGAGATCCACCCAAGGGTACTGAAGGAGCTGGTGAAAGTGCTTGCCAAGTCACTTTAAATCATTTATCAACATTCCTGGCAAACCGGGGAGGTCTCAAGTGACTGTAGGTTAGTAAATGTGATGCCCATCTACAAGAAGGGCCAGAAGGAGGATCCAGAGAACTACAGGCCTGTCAGCTGACCTCGATCAGCTGACCAGGTGACCATAACCAGGGAAGGTTATGGAGTAGATCATCTTGAGTACCATCACGTGGCATGTATAGGACGACCAGATGATCAGGCCCTGTCAGTATGGGTTTACGAAAGGCAGGTCCTGCTTGACCAACTTGATCTCTTTCTATGACCAGGTGACCTGCTTAGTGGATGAAGGAAAGACTGTGGATGTCGTCTGCCTAGACTTTGATAAAGCCTTTGACACTGTTCCTCACAGCATTCTCCTGGAGAAACTCGCCCTCATGGTTTGGATGGGCATACTCTTCACTGGACAAAATACAGGCTAGATGGCCAGGTCCAAAGAGTTGTGCTGAATGGAGTTAAATCCAGTTGGCAGTTGGTCACAAGTGGTGTTTCCCAGGTCTCTGTACTGGGGCCAGTTCTGTTTAACATCTTCATCAATGATTTGGTTGAGGGGATCGAGTGCACCCTCAGTAAGTTTGCAGATGACACCAAGCTGGGTGGGAGTGTTGATCTGCTGGAGGGTAGGAAGGCTCGGCAGAGGGATCTGGACAGGCTGGATCGATGGGCTGAGACCAACTGTATGAGATTCAACAAGACCAAGTGCCGGG
>NW_009625934.1:0-12547 GCF_000690535.1 Cariama cristata | reverse complement strand
GGGATGAATGAGTGCAAAGCTGCCCGGCAGAAAAAGACCTAGGGGTGTTGGTCGACAGCCGGCTGAACATGGGCCAGAAGTGTGCCCAGGTGGCCAAGAAGGCCAATGGCATCCTGGCTTGTATCAGCAATAGTGTGACCAGCAGGACCAGGGCAGTGATTATCCCCCTGTACTCAGCACTGGTGAGGCCGCACCTCAAATACTGTGTTCAGTTTTGGGCCTCTCACTACAAGAAAGACATTGATGTGCTGGAGCTACCTGAAAGGAGGTTGCAGGGAGGTGGATGTCAGTCTCTTCTCCTAAGTAACCAGTGACAGAAAGAGAGGAAACAGACTCAAGCTGCCCCAGGGGAGGTTTAAATTGCATATCAGAAAGAATTTTTTCATCAAAAGGGTTGTCATGCACTGGAACAGGCTGCCCACGGAAGTGGAGGAGTCACCATCCTTGGAGTCATGTAAAAGGCATGTAGATGTGGTGCTTAGGGACATGCTTTAGTGATGAACTTGGCATTGTTAGGTTGGTTGAACTCTATGATATTAAATGTCCTTTCCAACCTAAACCATTCTATGATTCTATGATATTATGTTTACAATATACTATATAGATTGTAATATCATACTATCTGCTTCATAATATATATTAGAAAATATAATATTTTGCTATAAATACATAGTATTATGTTGCATACTGAAAAATACTGTCAAGTATCTGAGGAAGGTTAGGGAAGAAGGAAGAACAAACTCCAGTAATGTTGATTGCACCGTCTGCCTTGGATTACTTTCTGTTGCTCAGAGCTGATTTTGTCTTATGTGTATCAATTTATTTACAAGACAATTTAATGAACTAACCTTGGCCACTGATAGGCTCTTCTTAGTTTGCTCCAGAAAACATCTCACCTCCAGGAATGGGAGGGATTTGGTGCCAAGGTGTGTTTCATTCTTATTCCCATTAAGTTTTATTTACACTCTGAGACTCATATTTTCTTCTCCATTTTGTCTTTCTATCTCCCTCCTCCTGAGTGCACCATAGGGATAGTTTTGTAAAGGGACAGCAAATAATAAACAAAAATATATTCTCTCCAGTTCACATTTAAGTCACTAAATCCACACTGGCAAGAAGAAACATTGATTGACCTTTGGTTGCCAGTTCTCACTTAATATTTCACATCTCCTTTTCCAAGTTAGCTGGAAGTATCAAAATATATCTTCTATAGAAAAATGTGTTTTATTTATTTTCAGATTCTCAGCTGCAAAATAAATAGAAGGACTTTTAAATGTATTTTCTAGGGTGACTTTGAGTTGTCGTTTAAAATGAATTCTGGATTTCTTTCTTTTTTCTCCCCAAAGACTGAGATGAGCTTGGTAATGTGTTTGGAGTATAGAGCCAAGGAATAGGGACATTGCTGCTGGCAAGTGCCATTTGTTTACTATTAAGGTTAGGCAAGAAAGAGATTTTCAATATTAGTATCTCTCCTTAAGGTATAAAGTATCATAATCTTTTTTTCCTTCTGATCCATGACAGCACAGCAGTTTGATTTTTTTTTTTCTACTGCCTCAGAGTTTGTAAACTATATACTGCACAATTGGAAATAAGCTAGTATCTGCTTAATTTTAACTAAAATACTTACATATTTGGAACTACCACTGCGTGTTTGTAATGTGAAGTTTGACTCAGCATTAGCATATAGTTTCACCACCTCGGCATCCTTTATTAATGTGTTTTTTCCCTGGTAACTGTAGAAAGTCCAGAGACAGAGACACATTACTGACTTGCAAACACATCTTCTCAGGTGTTTGCATTCTGTACCTGTTCCCTGTCACAGGTTTTATTTTGGAGCCCATTAGGCTTAGTCTGTGTGTAGGATTATTTATTTGTAACATCACAAGATGATGTCCTCACATTCTTGACAAAAATCTCAGCCTTTCTCTTCAAACTTGACATCAGTGATGAAGTTTGCAAGTCCTGCTTTATTTTTTTAACATTATCTTTCAACACAATGAAGGATGAGCTTTCAAAATCCCCCAGATTTTGCAAGTAGAACAAGAGAAAATTAGTAGAAAAGGACAATTGTAGAGACGGCTATGCTGCAAGTAAAATTAAAAGACAAACCTCCAGTAGAAAGCAGCAGTGTTCAAAAGCCTAGCTTCATTTTTAGATTATTTTTTCCTCCCTGCAGGCAGCCTAGTGACCTCTGTTCTTACTTCCAAGGTCTGCTCTGGGGCAGTGAACAACATTTCTGATAACAGGAAAAAGGTTCTGACTGCAAGCATGTGAAGCAGTCAGCTGAACTGCTCCCTTGATCGTCTCCCTCTTGTCTTGTACCATGACATGCTACTTTGGCTTTTGCTCTTGTATATTTGAAAACTGGGAAACAGTACTGAGAAAAACATGCCATTTTTAGGAGAATACTAGTAGCACAGGCTGCACTGTGAACAACAGAATCTGTACAAGCTATGCTGCCATAGTTTTAGCATGTGTGTTTTCTAGCTCTTATTACGATAAGCCAATACTAAATGAAAAGTGAATATTACTGTCGTGTCACTACAATACTTTTGATTATATGTTTATATGTTTATGTGTTGCAATGGCATTTGTTGGTACTACTTCACAAAAGAATTGCTTTCAGTTTTTGTAAATGGACTTTTTCTAACCTAATCTCATAAGGTGTTTTTCACAGTTTCATTCTGTATAATAGTGAATCCTAATGGTATTAAGAAACTTGAAATTCCATTAGAACTCACACTGAGCGCTGCAGGGAAAGAATGCATTTTTCAAAATAAAGCTCTCTTTTTGGGGAGGTGTGAAGCAAGAATTAATTTTTTTTTAGTGATAGAATTTTACAAAATCATCATGCCTGCTCTAACCACAAAATGCTTTTGAGTGAGGAAACATAAAATATTTTACCTTCGAAGTAGTGAAAGTGAGGTGAAAGAAAAGCACAGCATTGGCAAGAAAACAAGACACCATAGGATTTAAACTGTTTTGCATAATATATATATTTCTAATATATACAAAATCTATAGGACTGCGTATTGCTGAGGTCTTGAAGAAACTTTGAGAACTGAACCTAAAAGAGAGACAGTTTTCTGGTTTGTGTCATTTGCAAGTTTTTCTTAAAGTTGTGAACTTTTAATCTTCTTTAGATAGACTTAGGAGGCTGTTGAATTTTTATTCCTTTCTGTCTCTGATGTTAGTTCTTACAACCTTTTAAACTAACTTTTGTTTAAAAATCCTCAAAATCAATTATTTGTTTCTACTCTGCACTGAATCAATTCTGATACAGGAACTAAAAAATTTTCTTTCATAATTTCTGCTGGGGCACAGATTATGATCTGCATATACCTGGATGTCCACAAAAAACTGTTTCACTTTTTAAAGCCACAGCTGTAACGTGGCGAAGGGTGATATCCAGCTCCAATGGGCCTAATGAGGAATGGTAGCAGCCACCTGATCATCTCTTCCTCTTTCCTACCCTTTGTATCTGTCACCTGCTATCACAGGAGTCCAGTTTCTTCAATTAAATGAGTACAGACACTGAGAAAGGACCCAGATCCCAGAAAAGACGTTCTTCCAGCCTTCATCCTCCTACTCAGTGCTACAGCTTCAGTGTCACTAAATCTGCTTTAGTAATTTGATTCCAAGGAATTCTTTTAGCTTATGGATGCATAAACTCTTGACAACTTCATTTTCATTCATAAAGGAGATCCTCTCATTACAAAAATCTTAGTCTAAAACCATTTATATATGTACTTCTTAGAGGTTGACAGATTGTCTCTAATTTTTAGTCAAATGAATGGTGTGATATTTTTCTGTAAAAGAAAAGTATAGGAGTTTTTTGTGTTCTTATTCTAAGAACTACTTTATGACTGCAATTACCTCTTCATTTACACCCATGAATGAAGCATTATATACAGATGTAGAAAATCAAACTAAAAGAAGTTCTTAACCTTAACACAAATAGACAAGAACAGATATACTCATTTTAGAAGGAGAGAAGTAGCAATTTATTAAGAGTCTCCTTGCTTATTGGTCAGACTATCAAAGTATAACAACTCTAGGCATTAAAGTATACAAAGTGACATTAATGTATAACAAGTCTAGGCATTAGGATGTACATTTCATTCTTCTTCTGATGCATTTCCTTTTCTGTGGGTCATTATTATTTCTGAAGTGGTTTATTTAGCAAAGAACTTAACCTTTTAAACTATTGATGTCTATCTTACGAAATTTACAATTTTAAATACACCCAGATAATATTTGTAGGTATCTAAAGGAAACTTTATACCCCATGAAAATGTATTTTCCCTTTTTCTGAAGTTGAAGGCACTTTTTAACTCAGTTATACTTGGCCTTGTTTGCTGTGATTTCACTTAAGATTATAAAATGTTTACATATTTCACATAAAATGATGAAAAAAAAAAAGGCAGAGGTTATTTAATTTTTTTCCTTGCTAGCTTTGTGCATATGAATGCTGTCAGCTTAAATTATTTTATTTTTGTTGGTTTAGAACTGAACAACATTTTAGAGAACACAATAAACTGATAGAGAAATGTGAGGAAAAATTTCTTGGCTCAGTCAAGAGAAACAAGGACAAGTATCTAAATACTATCTTTACCTTTTTTTCCAATTTTCCTCATTTCAGTCTGTGTATTTCCTTTAAAACATGATTAGTTTATAGGAAACAGAAAACTTGCAGTCCATTTGAAGCACGATGTCTAGACAGGAAGCTGTAAAGACATAGTAATAAATGACAGTCTCACGGACTGTAGTCAGCTTATTCTAGTCATGTATATATGACTCATAAGTTGAAATTTAAGTTTTTTACCAGAATATTAAAAGGATGCCATCTAATATTGATTGAAATCTAGGTTAATAGAGACTTTACCTTTTTTACCTACAAAAGAGAAACATGTTAATATTTATTAGGCTTCCATACTTATTGGAATATAACATGGAAGAAAGCATTTTATTTTGTAGTGACTATCTTGCACTTTTCTTTGGTGAAAGAATTATTAGTCTGGTGGACATGTGGAAGTGTTTTCCATAGTTAAAAAGATATTTCCATAAACTCAAGGATTAAATGTGTAGAGATGTCCTATGTAATTCTCTAAGTACTGGGTTTATACAAGGGTTTAGCAATTCCACATGAGCAAAGTATTCTGAAATTGGTCTAAGAATAATTATGCAGATTAAAAATAACAAATTTAAATAATTTAAAGGAGTAACCACTAAAAATGCAAGACAAATAAGTGAGACAATAAAGATGTGTTAGGTCTTAAATAGCAATATTTGTCAATGTATTAAATATATGTTACTTTCTTCAACCTTGCACTAGTATAATGACCTCTTGTATTTTCACTGTTCTTGTTGATATATGCACCATCCTGCAAGGAAAGTATCCATCTGAATCTGTTTCAGCCTTCCTTCTCTTGCCCTGAATACGCAGATGGACAGAACAACTTTTCAAATAAAAAGGCCAGGTGCTGACTGCTTGAGCACTGGCATCCTGAGCTGGCTGCTCTGTCTTGCTTTGCTTAGAGTGACACAGATTAAGACTTTAGTTAGCCCTTACCAGCACTTTTCATTGGAAAGCACTTCCAAAGAGCATTGCCGGCAGTTCTTAGAACACACCCACAGGCAAGGTCAGCTCCCTAGGGCAACAACTGCTAAAGATAGTCTTTTAGTTTTATAATACGGAAACCATTTGCAGTATTTCCATTAGAGTCAGATACAAAAATACAGGTCAGGGTTTTTTTTTTTATTTATTTTCACCTTATATTTGAAAATATTGCATTATAGGAGCTGCAATTGGATTGCATCTTCTACCTATTGTATTAGAGGAGATGATGCCTGTATAATGCAAATTAAGTAAAAAACGTTCTGTGTGGAGGCAAATTGAGCTGGTGGTTAAAGACAACAAATGGAGTAATGAGATCAACTTCCAGTCCTGCAAGCTTTTGCTGTCCTTTGGTCAATTCGTTTACTCTGTCTGTGCCTGCCATTTAACAGATAGGCTGTTCTAGACAGTATCCATCTCATACTGTATGTCTGCATGTGTGT
Organism: Cariama cristata; assembly: GCF_000690535.1. Taxonomy (NCBI): domain Eukaryota; kingdom Metazoa; phylum Chordata; class Aves; order Cariamiformes; family Cariamidae; genus Cariama; species Cariama cristata. The sequence goes on along the minus strand of NW_009625934.1, from coordinate 6,487 downwards.
GTATTTTTCCATTACTGCAACAGGTTTGTTGTCTAAGTTGGAATCTCTTGGCACGACTAAGATAAAAATAATAACGTAGACAGTTTGAATTTTCTATCAGACTATAGGCAATAAAACAAACAGACAATAAAAATACGGAAAGAATGATATATTAAATTAGGAATACACGGTCTAGGAAAATGCACTGTTAAAACTGTTAAGCCATCAGATATACTAATCTCCCCAGCTCTGTATGTATATCAGCTGTACCGCAAGCTATTTACATTGTACCAGATAGTTTGTGCTTCTTTTGTGGCAATTTTTTAGAGAAATGATATGACGGAGTGTTTACAATAAATATTTAAAAAATCAAATAGAATCTTGAAACTTGTTACAGTGTTCAACATTTATTTCAAAGTCTTTTGTTCTTTGGTCTTATGTTACTGAGTATATCCTAAAGATATGTAGATATTTGACTGTCTATTATTATTATGTATTGCTCTGATTATTTTTAACAAGGCTTTCTCTTAGCTTTTAAGCCACTTTTCCTTTTATTGTAGCCAATATAATTTTATATTATGTTGAAACAATGCCATAAAATTTGAAATATGCAATGTGTTCACAAACTAATTCAATCAAGAATTTACAGCAAGATGACCATTTTTACAAATTACAGTGATAAAAATCAATACTATGTGGTATGCTTTAGTTTGTCACTGTCATAGCTCTATTTTAATAGCTACTGGTGAGGGAGAGCCTGACATCTACAATCTACATAAAGAAAAAAGGTAGTAGCCATTTGACTAATGATGTTCCCTATATCTTATGTAGCCATATCACTTCTAATACTGAGGAGGTCCCACTTTAACAAAAATAAAAAGTTCGAGAACCGATCACAGTCAAAACAAAAAGCAGAACATTACTCTTCACTCTACCATTCAGTCTCACACAGATATATGGCAAGTCCAGTAGGAAAACAATAGCAAAAATACCACTGAAATCTAATGATTACTGAATCTCTTTTGAGTGATTTTGCTGAAATACTATCTTTTTATATAGCCTAGTTAGATATTTATATAGGCTTTCATTATTCCATAATAAACTAAATTCTGCCATTTTGAGTAAAAAAAGAATCAATACTAGATAGTGCCTTGAACAGCAATAAGGAGAAGCACCAATAGGTATGTTTTAAGACTTCTGAAGAAATTTGGCTGATTAAAGATGTTTATAATGTTAATGATGTGATTTTCAAAATATCTAATCAATTTACATCATCAGTTTATGCATACAAACGCCATTCATGGGGAGGAATAATCCCGTGCACCAGTATATGCTTGGGGTCATGCAGCTGGAAAGCAGCCTTGCAGAAAATGATCTGGGGGTTTTGGTTGACACCAACTTGAACATGAGCCAGCAATGTGGCCCTGCTGCAGGGAAGGCCAGTGATATCCTGGCTGGCTGCATTACGCAAAGCATTGCCGGCAGGTTGAGGGAGGTGATCCTTCCCCCTCTCCTCAACACTAGAGAGTCCACTAAGGTGCACAAGGATGATTAAGGGCCTAGAGATTTGTCCCATGAGGAAAGACTGAGAGAGCTGGGACTGTTCAGCCTGGATAAGAGAAGACTCAGGTGGAATCTCATCCATGTATATAAATGCCTGAAGGGAGGGTATAAACAAAGCTATTTCCAGATCTCCCCAGTGACAGGATAAGAGGCAGTGGGCACAAACTGATACCTGGGGGGCTCTCCCTGAACATCAGGCAATACTTTTTTACTGTGAGGGTGACTGAGCACTGACAAAGATTGCCCAAAGAGTTTGTGGAGTCTCCATCCGTGGAGACGTTCAAAAGACATCCGGACATGATCCTGGGAAACCAGCTTTAGCTGGCCCTGCTTGAGCAGGGATGTTGGACCAGGTGATCTCTGGAGGTCTCTTCCAATTTCAACCACTCTGTGATTCTGTGATCTGAAAGTTTAGGAATTTTGTTCAGAATGTCTAACAGGTACCTGCTCCCTGAATCCATATAAGTGCTTTTGAAAACCTTGCTATCCTGTCTGAGGGAGGATGATTGGGTTCTGAGAGTACATTCCGAAGGCATTATGAGGTATTATTTTCTTGCCTTGTGTTGCTGTCTCTGGGGTAGAGCCACATACTGTCTGACATTTGTCTCCTGAAGCAAGAACCAACAATTTTGAGTGAGATGTCTCAGCTCTCAGTAGGAGGTAAGTAGCTAGCATTCTGCAAGGCTGTTGACCTAACCCAATGAATAGAAAGCATCATACAGAGATTTCTTAAATAATACCACCCATGCAGGAAATTCAAGGGTGGTAAAAGTACTGTAACTTCGCACCAAATGACCTGTATTTGCTGTCTCACATGTTCAGGAGAGGCTGTATTGCTTCATTACTTTGCCTCTACTGGTCGTCAATTACAGGGACAGAGCTGTGCTCAGCTGAGGTATGTAGCTCTTGATTTTTCTAGTTTTCTCTAGAAATGCTTTCAAAGAGTGCACCAAAGATCACATTGCTGTTTTTCTCTATGCTAACAGGAGGAGAAATCATCTGGTCCTCCTTTGCATCTTCTCCCTCAGCTCTCTGGACAGACCAGGTACTGTCAGCCACAGCCTGCACCGCTGATTCCCTGCTGACAGCCTGTCAGGTTGTGTGCTTCCTTTCCCGGGTCTGAGCAGAAGTTGCCAGCCTTGACTTTCCTTTTCTTTTCTTTTTATTGAGTATGTAACAAGGAAAAGTCTCCAGGCTAAGTATATCCATATGCGGCTGCTGTAGGTGGCCTTGCAGCATTATGTCCTGCAGAAACAGCAGTATGCATGCTTTCTCCCAGCTTCCAGCTGGGATTAGAAGTGCAGAGAAGCACTGTGTGACCAAGCACTGGTGATGTTTGGTCAGCTAGAACGGATCATGCTGTGCTTGGGAGACCTGTGCACCAAAGATAGGTGATAGGATTTTTTCCCAAGAATTCAGCCCAGGGGCACTGAAATGAACAGTTTGGCAGGACACAGTTCAGCAAGATGGCTGTGCCGGCTGACAGTGTAGGGGAATACCCACAGACCTGAACTGTTGTGAGCTTACCGATGGTACAAGAGTCACCTAATGAAAAAGCAACCTGTATTGCAGCAACCTTATGTGTAATTACAGTTATAGATTCTCTACTAGTTATATGATTATGATCATAACACTGGCGCAAAAAATAAGGAAATTCCTAGATGAAGTGAAAAAGGTTATTCTGAAGCAATAAGACATGTTTACTGCAAGCATATTTAGTTTTTAAGGATATTACAGTATACTACAGAACCCTAAGGTGAATCTGGTAATGGAGAAACAACTGTTAATCACTAGTAAGTGCCACAGTGGGAAAGCAGGTACTGCACAAGGGCAGCATTACTACCATAATATGCATGATTTGACTAATTTAAAAAACATTTCATTTCTCAAATGTAGCACTTAACCATTCTAGAATACTGAATAACAAGCATTTACTAATACTTTCCTAATTGGATTCTAACTAAATAAGTTTACTTGTAATCATAAAATATGACCGTCAAAGCAACTCTAGACACTCAAAGATTTTACTGTTTCAGGGAACTCTTAATTATTACTATTGTTTTGCAAAGAGAAGGTACATACTCGATATATCATGCTGTGCTTAATTTACAAATTGAAACACTTTATTGAGGCAACCAGACAGATAGATATTATGATAGATATATGAAACTAAAATTCCTGTTAGCTTGTTTTTACAAAAGAAATAATTGAAAGGAGATGTGCCTGACAACATGACCCAAATACACACTTCATATTAACTAAAAAATAGCTGCACAAAAGTGTAACATAAACAAATTTTCAGGACTTTTATGAAAGCAGTTTTATCAACAAAGAGAATTCCTTTTTTATATTCTTCTCCTTTTCTATGAATTTCGCCCTTTTTATTCCCATTATGTGTTCTAGGAATAAATCATAAATGCATTATATTATGTTCTACAAAAATAAATGAACTTTATCAATGTCTAATGTAAAGGAATATATGACATATTTTTAAAATCCTGTTCTGTACTTAACTGCTACTTTCTAGTAGGATTTATCTGTAAGACACCTGAAACACGGCACTTCGTTTTATGTTTATGACATAAATTAATGAAAAATGACTTTGAATCAGACACGCACATATTATGAACTTGAACATCAAAGAGACAAAATCATAGCAACACACCACCAATAATTCAAATATGAGTTGCTGATTTACAGATCACGACACTAAACAATCCATTTAAATATTAATTTCATGGGAAGATTTTGCTGTGCAAGAATAAGGCCCTGTATGTTTTGCAGTAAAAGCACAGTAACTGCTAAAAGATTTCCTGACCCCATCTGTAAATATCTAATTATTTTGCAGATAAAATTTTTGAATTTCTATGGTGAGGGGACCATGACTGAGTGGTTACTCTTTTTGAAATTGTGTAAACCTCTATTTCTAGTGCCATTGAATGTAGTAAGAAAAAAAAGTTACACCTGCCAAGGAGTGTTTACTAATACTTTTAATTAGAAAAGAGAGAGGCTATAGAAAAGAGAGAGGCTGTATTTTGGGGCTGCAACTACTGAAAAATTCTTACTATACTTTTAAAAATTAAATATTAACATGGTGTAGGACCCTTTTAAAATTATTTGTTCACAACCGCTATGTGATTAAGCTAAAAGTTACAATGCCCTATTTGTTTACTTTGGGGGGTGCACACACACACACACACAAAATCAAAAAATAAATAAACAAAAAAGCAATCAAACCTCAAACCAGTCTATGTTTACTTTTAGATTTGCTATTTCATATAAAACATGCATGTTAATAAATATACAATATTATTTTATCTAGATAAGGAGTATTTATATGTGCAATAGATTTAAAGTTATTAGAACACAGTAGATTTTATATCCTGTCATCTAAAAACCTAAATATGGTAAGCCTAGCAGTTACTGGTGATTAGAAGAGTAACTCTGTGGTAAGTAAAGATAGCAGCAAATAAGATTAATGAAGTAGTTGAAGCTACTGAGAAGGAACCAGGAATTACACTTAAAATATATACATATAATTTTCCCTTTGAGCTGACCAGTTAAGAGGAGACGTTTTGTAAGACTGTAGATGTGTTGTTATAATCAATGTTTTGTGTTTATCTATACGACACCTGTCTTGTTTACTTCAACTTCTATCCATCTAGTTAAATGAAAATATTCTGGGGTCTAATTTGCTGATAAAAGAAGACATACAATCAAATCTATACTTCAACAAATAGTCCAAGGTCTGTTTTCCTCCTCTTTATGCATGTGTCACTCTATGGATAAAAGAACAGGAAAATGTTATTATTTCTGAAAGAAAGAAAAGGACTGTTCCTGAAACAAATGTATTAAAATAAATACAGATATTAATGTTGCTGTAACATTATTTACTAACTAAAAGATAGAATCTCATTTCTCTTATGACACTGTCTATTTGTATAAAGACTTCCACCTTCAAAGGGCTTCACAATTTTAATACAGCAGCTAATCAAAACTTCAGTATTTTCTCCCTATTGTACAAATGGAGTGTAAGGGTTAATGGCTTTTTTCAAGCCCATACACTTAAGAGTGGGATTGATACCCCTAGGCTCCTCAGAGCTCAATCCACACACTTCTGTAATTGGAGAAATGTGCTAAAAAGACTGTTAATTACTTAAATAATTTATAAACAGGCATCCATCACTAAATTCATATTATGTAGTGAGGGATACTTATGCAACCTTTACATTTTAATCCAGAAGATTTTGTTATGGCTGCTTTCAGTTAAATTAACATTGGTCTTATAAATTACTTGCAAGGCACTTCTGCTTTTTGAAATAAAAAAATAATCAGTTCATAGACTCCAAAAATATTTCACTGTATTTGAAATAATAAGTTCTTGCATATATCGCAATAAGCTAGAAGACCCAAAGACTACGTTGTATTAAAAATTATAACACACAAAGATTACTAAATCCTTTCTGGTATCTGTCAGTTTGCTGAATAATAAATGTATTATTTTAATAGTTCTTTTCATGCTGTTATCACTAGGTTCTTGATGACAAATGCATACTTGTGGCATCTGATATAATCCATTGACAATTCCGCTTTAATTTTCCTGACTTCAGAAGGATTTTGAGTAGGTGTTTATCTTCTGCAGATTTAGGAGTCTTTCATTGACGCCTGCTGCCTTACCTAATCCAAAGGCATGAGTCCTAATGTTTCCTAATGGCCAGTTAACTGACTGGGAGAAGTACGCTTCAAGTGAATTTGTAAAGGACATATTAGCTGATTAAAAGATTATTAATTGATCAGTGGTTTTCCAAGACACATATTAGACAGTAACTGGAATATGTTGTTCAATGTAGTAGTTTTGTGGGGGGGTGTCAAATAACAATTTACTTTGCTATCAGTCAAATGATTTCTCAAGTCCTTGATGTAACTAGGGAAAAAAACACAAAAG
>NW_009625933.1:6365-34952 GCF_000690535.1 Cariama cristata | reverse complement strand
CTCCAGCCTGTCCAGGTCTCGCTAAATGGTAGCACAGCCTTCCAGTCTATTAAAACAGAACAAAAGGGAGTGAGTGGTACATGTGACATCATGATTCCCAGAAAGGTTTCTCAGTGGCATCTTGACTTGGCACCTCACTGTGATGTGGACAATTCAGGAGGAAGCTCCTTTTGCAAACTGCTTAGTTTTCAGTGGAAACGAAGGCAGGGAAGATCCAGTGTCTCACCTGAAAGTTGAGTAGGATGCAAATGTGTTGAGGCTCACCTACCTCTGCCTGCTCTGTTGTGCTGGTTTTGCTGGGATAGAGTTAATTTTCTTCATAGTAGCTAGTACGGGGCTGTTTTGGATTTGTGCTGAAAACTGTGTTGATACTACAGGGATGTTTTAGTTGTTGCTGAGCAGTGCTTACACAGAGTCAAGGCCTTTTTTACTTCTCACTCCACCCCACCAGTGAGTAGGGTGCACAAGAAGCTGGAAGGGAACACAGCTGGGACAGCTGACCCCAACCGACCAAAGGGATATTCCATACCATATGACGTCATGCTCAGCATATAAACCAGGGGGAAAGCTGGCCGGGGGCTGCTGCTCAGGGACTGACTGGTCATTGGTCTATTCATGGTGAGCGCATCACTTGTTTTTCTTGGGTTTTACTTCTCTCTTTTGGTGTTTTTTTTTTTTTTTGTTATTTTCCTTTTCATTACAAGTTGTTGTAGATGTTGTTATTATTATTACTATTATATTTCAATTATTAAACTGTTCTTATCTCAACCCACAGGTTTTCTCACTTTTACCCTTCCAATTCTCTTCCCCGCCCATCCTGCTGTGGGGGGAATGAGTGAGTTGCTGTCTTGTGCTTAGTTGCCGAGTGGGGTTAAACCACAACATCTGTGCATGTTCAGTTAGAGTGAGAGTGCCCTAATGACAAGCCCTCTTTCCAGCTGCCACAGCTGCAGTGAGGCAGGTGCTAGTTATTCAAAGGCTCCCTAGGGGTCAGAAAAGTAGGTTTGGTGTAGCTGAAACCCAACAAAACAGGTACTGGACAGCACTGAGCATCTAAAAGCTAGGCAGGTTGTTTATATTCATAATATGGGTTCCCTCCACCATCAGCAACTTTGCTGAATTGCTTCTCATTCTTATTACAGAAGAAAATGAGGTCATTGGTTTACATAAGGTGTCGGCTTTACAGGTGGCTGAAGATAGGTGAGATGATAAAGCCCCAGGTCTTTTCAAGATCCTGAACACTTTCCTTCAGAGAGCAAAATTGCATGGGAGCATTTAGACAAGAATCAGGCACTGACCTTTAAAGGTAGAAATAAAATGAGCTTGACTCTTTTGGTACTCTGTGCTCTTTAGAATAAAAATACCCAATACTTCACTTGCTTGTCTGCATAAACAACAGTCCCAGTAGTGCGTGGTCTTTTCTTTCTTTCCATGTGTAGCATGGATACCTTTCCATTAAGACTCTATGATTGATAAGACACACACAAACAACACTCAGCTACTATTTAAAACAGGACAGAGTTTGCTCCTGGGCTTTCTGCGAATGTGTCTGATTAGAGTGAGTTACACAAATGGACAGATTTACAGCCACCAGCTGACTACTTGTCTTTCCCTTCAGTCTGGTGATGAATTGCTTGTACATGAATGTATGGAGAGACTCAGAAGATATATCATGCCAGTATATCTTTTACCCTGGCCACACTTCGCACTCATCTAACACTCTCTTCTTTCTTCTGGAAATAACTATACAGGAATTTTTAAGAAAAAGCAGAAACCTCTCTCCCCAAACTAAATTATCCAAAATTCTCCAGTAACTGGGATGAGTGGATTTACGGTGCACTGGGTGAAGAAATTGCTGAAGGGCAGAGCTCAAAGTGTTGTAGTGAATGAGGTTACATCTGGCTGGCGACTGGTCACCAGTGGTGTTCCTCAAGGCTCTATTCTAGGACCAGTTCTGTTCAATATATTTATCAATGATCTGAATGCAGAAGTTGAATGCACCGTTAGCAAACTGGGAGGTGTTGTTGACTCTCTTGAGGGACAGGAGGCCTTGCAGAGAGATCTAGATAGATTGGAGCATTGGGCTATGATTAATGAGATGAAATTTAACAAGCTGAAATATTGGATTCTGCACCTAGGGCAGAGTAATGCTGGGCACAAGGATAAATTGGGAGAGGAATGACTGGAGACCAGCTCCGCAGAAAGGGATCTGGAGGTGCTGGTCGACAGCCAGCAGGGAGCCCTGGCAGTCAAGAGGGCAAACCGCACCCTGGGATGCATCAAACACAGCACAACCAGATGGCCAAGAGAGGCAATTGTCCCATTGTATTCAGTGTTCGTGTGGCCTCACCTTGAGTCCTGTGTGCAGTTCTGGGCCCTACAATTTAAGAAGGGTGGGAAGGTCCTTGAATGCGTCCAGAGAAGGGGAACAAAGGTGGTAAAAGGGCCAGAAGGAATGTCCTGTGGGGAGTGGCTAAGGACCTTGGGTTTGTCTAGTTTGGAGAAAAGGAGGCTGAGAGGCGACCTCCTTGGCGTCTAGAGCTTCCTGAGGAGAGGAAGTGGTGTGGGAGGTGCTGAGCTCTTCTCTCTCGTATCCAATGATAGGATGTGTGGGAATGGTTCAAAGCTGCAACAGGGGAGGTTCAGACTTGGCATTAGGAAGCATTTCTTTACTGAGAGGGTGGTCAAGCACTGGAATAGGCTTCCTAGAAAGGTGGTCAATGGTCCAAACCTGTCAGTGTTTAAGAAGCATTTGGATAATGCCTTTAATAACACGCTTTAACTTTTGGTGATCCCTGAATTGATCAAGCAGTTGGACTAGGTGATTGTTGTACGTCCCTTCCAACTGAAACAGTCTATTCTATGCTATTCTAACTTTGCAGTGTTCTACAAGAAATACAGAACGAATTCTTCCAGTTTGTGGTTTGACTAGATGTTTGGAAAAAGTACCTCATACGTTGAACTGTGAATATTATTACAGTTTGAGAAAGTAAGAAGGATTCTGCATCTGTCAGATTTCAGACATCGTCATCCCCCTAAGTTACAGGGTAGATTTGTTCTTAGAGTCATGATTCATTTAGTGAAATTTAGAATAGACCTGCTGGGATTTCTTTTTAGTAGAAGCCTGGTCTTTATTCTCATTTATACTTCCAAAATTTCTTTCAAAATTGTCCCAATTAAAGTGGATTTAACTAGGTCTTGCCTATGGAAAAATCATTAAAGGAAGTCCCCAATCCAATGCAAGGAGCATCTCTACCAGGCAGGAGATGTGACTGTAGGAGGGATGCATAGACAGACTAGGACACATCTAGCTAGACCAGGTTGCAGTAGTCATTCTGATGTTCAAGGTGCCTCCAGGTGCCCAGCCACACTGAAGTCTTTCACACACCATTCAGTGGAGAATGAGGATGTTAACGTCAGCTGGTCGTGCAGGCACTTCTGTGACAAAGTTACAGTTGCACTGACCTCCTTTTAGGTCTGAGAGGTATCCGCTCCCGTCTGGTGTGCCCACATCACTGCAGTCAGATCTTAGATTTCCATGTGGATAAAGCCCATGTGGTACCCAAATACACAGGGGCACCAGTTAAAACCAAGACGACTGCCATGGGGATACTGTTCTTTCCTTTTAAGCTAAATTGCAATAAACTAATTGTTAATCCAGGGCTACAACAACAGAATTGTCCCAAGATAAAGGGCAAAATTCTAAAGGAAATTATTCATAGGCAACTCCCTCTGCTGAAACTCTCTTGACTGAACAGAGATAATTTTCATGCAGTTTAATATTTTCTACATTATGAAAAATTTAATTCCGTTCAGAGTCACGTTACATGTGATAGCAGGGTTTTTCCAATGAAATGTCTTCCATCAGTCAGTGTTCTAGATGACTTAATCCAAATTGAAATAATAATACTTACAAGAGGGTTTCTATTGGTTTAAATTCACACTTCCAGATAAAATATTACAGTTTCAGAGTTCTGAGTCCTCATTTTATTTTTCAGAGTGTTGAGGTTTTTATTTTACTTTTTTCAGTGCAGTGAAGCTAAATTAGTAAATAAGGTCTATAGTAATTTCAGGGTCTCTACACAGAGATCTTTTGCTCTACCTGAAAAACCCTGAAAATATCCCGCTGATGTTTACTAAATGGATTCAAGCCACTGCTATGAATTCTGCAACAGATGTGGCCATATGGGTATTTGCAGCAAGTGTCTGCAACTGTGTCTGCTTGAATTCAAGACTTCTATTATTTTTGATGCAGTTCAGTATCAGGGAAGAGCAAGGCAGATGAGAGACTGGGGAAAAAGTGCAGGGAGAAGGCTCTTGAGTTTTGCCAAACCCTTCAGCAACTCCTTGCCTTCCTCCCTCTCCGTAATCTAATCCCCTTGGAATGTAGCAGTTCTTACACAGCTTCTACCTGATGAATTAATAGGATTTTCAGAGAGGAGGAAAAAGGAGGGGGAAGAAAAAGCCTTTCTGATCCAGCGCAAGAAGGGAAATTCCACTTTCTATATCTTGCAGCATATCAGCTTAGGAGTTAGGATGGTTACGATGTAGTAGCTGTCTTCCCCTAAATATCTGTTTCGACCAAAGTCACTATACCCATGTATGTGTACAGCCCTTCTGGAATGACAGCCTTCATTTTGGTCAGCCTAAGCTTCTCAAGTATTGACAAATTAACTAGTTACTGGTATAAACTATATCTCCAATGGAACTTATGCTTCACTGATCAGAACAAAAAAAAGCACAAGCAATGGTTTTCTGGTGTAAGAATAAGCTTTTAGATTTTTTTTTTTGTGCTACTCTGGGTTCAGGCTCCTCTTTCTCCCACCATTTCCCCCATTGCCAAGAAGGCTTTGACTTCAGATCCTACCCTCCAGCACATGTCCCCAACTCTCATTTTCTCAGGTTAAGCACAAGAACATCCATTTGCCAGGTGTGGGCAAACCCATTGAGACCTATCCGTTAGTCCCAGAGTGAAGCTCTCAGCCTTTTCAGTGACAACACAAGGTTTCCTCAGCTTCAACTCTGGCTGCTCTTCTGACATTCCCCACATCCTAATGTGGTGCTCATAGCTGGGCATGTAGGTCAAGAGAGGAAACGGGAATGGATAGGCATTTTCTACCCCAAAATGCAAGGGAAACTGAGGAAAAGCACTTCAGAGTGCTTCATTGAATGAACTGATCTACCAGCAAGAGATAAAATGGGAATGGAGTCAAGCAAACAGTACCAATGCCTGCACACAGCTTTATGGCTCCATCTGAACCTCTGACAGGGACCTGCAGACTCTCTTATATGCTGGCAATGTTTTTGTAGTTTGTCATGACAGTGAAGTGTTCTCGAACAGAGAGCACAAATTACACACGTGTACATGTTTCACCCTCACTGATCTCGCTGCAACAGCACCACTGAGAAAAGTAGATAGGAGGTTCCATTTTGTTGCCACAGAACATTAATAAATGCCATTGATTTCAGTAGGAGTTATTCGTATCCTGTAGCGGGAGAATAGTATCCTGGTATCACTGGTGCTCTCTGTTTGGCTCTTGGTAGCTGGATCTCTGCAGTAATAGCAGGGCTAATCCTGCTGCCAATTTTCTTTCAGTTTTTGTTGTTCCGTGCTCTGCTTTTATTGAACCAATCACTGGCTATTAGGGAGAAATTTTCCCTCCAGCCTGTTATTCCATTATGATTCATTATGAGTTTTTTTGCATTTCACCTGACGTGTTTGATGCCAGACTCTGTCAGAAATGACACTCTGGGCTGAAGGGACTTCAGGGGTTCAGGAGGCACTGGGAGCATGGAGCAGCAGAATGGTGAACGCTGCAGATGCACAAGCAAGAGCAATACAATATGCACATTCAGTAGCATGAAATACCATCCCTGCATTTTGCTCACCCTCGCTGCTGCATCTAACAGAGGGGATCTACATGTCCCTCTGTGGTCCCACAGCCTCAGAGTTTTCCAGACATTTCCACTTCAGAGTACTGCATTCCCAGATCTTTTTTCATTGATGTCCCAGCACGCAGGCATGTGCTAATCAGTTTTAGCAGGCTCATCATTTGACTTCAAAGCTGGGAACCCAGTTGCTGCCTCTCTTAAAAGATAAGAAAGGCCAGCAGGATATGGGTTGTTTTGCCTGCCTTTAGTTTGTGCATGTCCTTTGTGGGTAGGTCAGAGATGAAAGTTGATCTGTTTCATGTAACATTTGTCTGATTTCTTTCAGTCACTGTTGGATTAGCCTCTCACATCTTTGTTCAGAAAATGTTTTTTCATCACTTTGTAACAAAACCTCTCCTTCCGTGGTATCACATACTTGTATTGAAGGAGTGTTGCCTTTGCTTTTTGTGTGTCTAAGGTTAAACAACAACATTGATCTGCCATGGAATTTACTGTCTCCAAAGGCGACCAAAAAAACAAGGCCCTGTACAAAAAGTACGATCTCCAGAACAACCTCCATATCCAAAAACTCCTGTGCAATAGGGTCTTTCCATGGCAGCATCTTGAAGAAGGCTGAATTTCAGCAGTTGTCTGGGCTGACACATTCATTTTTCTGCACCGGAAGAACAGAATTCTTACATGTGAAATGGTCTTGTGTATGAACATAAGTAATGTCCTGAACAATGCAGAAATGGAAAATTTAAACAACTGTCTTTTTACCCATCATGAACACAAAGGTGTAAGTTTTGCAAGGAGAAGTGAATTTTTCATGGCAAGTAATTTATTTCAGGACTTTTTTTCTTCCTCTTTGTGAACTGATACAATTATCTCTTATTTATTCATTATTCATGTGCTAGGTACTTACCTTTACCCATTCAGTTTTTGTGTAGAAGCCATTTTGCACATAACTTTTTGCAAATGTTTTGCAGAAATCTGAGATTTCCAATCAGTGCTGCAGGGATTCCTCTGAGAGGGGGGAATGCTCTCTTTGGTGCCTCTTGACTGAATGACTGTTGTTACTAACTCAGCCAGCTGGAATTGTGGTTTGAAAAGTGGTGCTTATCCTCTTTCAACTAATGCACTCTCTCCATACCAGCATGCCTTCCAGAAACTGAGCTTGAACTAGTCTCATCCATGGTTCAAGCATCACAGATTTGCCTCCTAAATTTGTTTCTTATTATGCATTGGAGCCCTCTAAGTGGTGAATACTATTCCTGTTCTTGTATCCCTTTCACTTTTGGGATTTTCATTTTTGGGATTTTCAAAGGGAAGCAATCAATTTAAACTGAAAGATTTTCCAAATAGCAGGCATAAAAAAATAGAAAATTGTAAAAAAGTTCTTTGCAAAGCAGTGCAACAATATTTTTTGCAAAGCAGAAGATTTGCCTGGCATGGAGTAATGTTATTTGCACACACCGTCCATGCCTGTCCTGGAAAGGGAAAGGTGAGACCAGTAGCTGACTGAAGATTAAGCATCAGAGTGGAAAACAAATTCAAATGAAGCTCAGAGTTGCATAGACATGAAGAAATGCATAAGCATTTTTGGGGTTGGTGACTCACATAGGTGGAGCTTAATTTTCTGGGTGGAATTACACCACTTTTTTTTACAACGGAATTACACCACTTTTTCCCTCCCAATGTGGTGCTAGTATTTCTAGTCCCAAGTGATCCTGAAAAATAAAGATTTGAGAAAGAGACATTACCTTTCCCTGGAATGAGGAAAAAAATATGGGTTTCTTCTATGTGTTTTCTTCTCTCCATCCCCTCCCCTCCCTTCATGTTATCAGCATCCGCATTCACGCCTATATCCTCTCTTTTGGGAAACTTGCTTTGTGCCAGACTGTTCTGCGTAAAAGTTTCTTTAGCTTAACAGTCTGGCTCATCAACAATTTTTAAGATTTGAGTCATACAGTTTGCTCAGTGACATCTCTCTTCCCCTTGGCTCCCCTTCCCCCTCGCCTTGTTTAAAGGTTTCTTGATGTCAATTCACCGGATGTTTCCAACCCACAGCACAGCATAGGCATTGTGTGAATTACATAAGTCAAACACCGGAGTTCAAGAGAGCTACGGCATATGCTGAATGGTTGGAGTTCAGGGGTTACTTGACAGGAAATGTCTTGATGAAGGACCTCTCCTTTCTGCAGCCTGCTGTTTCGTGTCTGCTCCGGGGAATGAACAGCAATCCCAACCCAGACAGGGCCCCTTGTCCGACCACTGAACCAAGCTCCTCACTTATTTCCAGTTGCTTTGGCTAGACAAGAAACAGCAGAGCTAATGGGCAGAAGGAGATATTAATTTGCATTTGAATACAGCCCAACACAGTTACTCAATGTTACTGCTGGGTAATGGGAAAATTAAGCTAAAAGGAAGTTAGCATATGGAAAAGAAATGTAGCTGATGCTGAGAAGACAGACTGCAGTTGCAGTGAATTAGTGTCCACAGCTGTTAGGCGGAATGCCTTACCACTCTTGGGGCAGGTAGCATTCCAAAAGTAAATATTCCCTTTTACACACATTGTTACAGTGTGGAGTGGCTGGGGGAAAAAAAACAAACAACAAGAAAAAAAAAAAAAAAAGGGGGGGTGGGAAGTGATGTAGCTGCAATATTAAAAATCTAGTGATGAAAAAAACACAGAAGCAAAGGAATGCAAGGGAAGGTATCCTGCTTTAGAAAAGAAAAAAAACAAAACAAAACATAGAAATGTTTCCTTCCATTTGTGGTGGGCCACCACTGTTTTATAAGAGTGACTCTGGCTAATCACAGCAATTCTCCCTGAGTCAGGTAGAGCCTGGAGCCAGATCTTTATATATGTTGCTGTATGTTATTAAAGCTGAGAGCAATATCTGGTTACTGTCTCAGAGCTGTTGCTTTCTTTTATTCCCCCTTTTCTCAGGGTCTGGGTTTCTTTCCTGGCTGAGGACCTGTGCAGAGTGACCCCATGAGTTACCTGTTGTCCCAGGAAAATCAGGTGATGGATCGGGGTTGGAAGGGTTTGCACAAGCAGCTCATTTGCAGCTCTGGGTCTTTCGTTTCATTCAGCCCTGCTTTGGTCTGTAGCATTCACTGCTGTGATCACATTGTGGCATGGACACACTGCAGAGTAACGTGGAAAGCTGCAATGTTCTCCCCCTATTTTCTTTAATTTTTTTTTTTTTTTAATAAGCAAAGAGATAGCTCTCCTGAATAAGCTTTAAACATACACAAATCCATGGACAGACATCCTCAACCCTTTTCTTACAAGACAAACTCGAGTCAGAGTATTGCCTTTCCAAACTGCCTAAATTTGCATCGAAAAGCCAACCTTTTTTAAAGGCACTAAGACTCTGCAGTGCTTGATATAGTCAACTAAAACCGTTCGTACCTTTTGAATTTTGCCACTTATTCCAGAAAAAAAAAAAAAAATATGGAGATGTTTGAATTTTTTTTTTTTTCCACAGCAATGCCTAGGATTTAGTTACACATCTGTCAGCAGTACTGTTGTGCAGTTAGGTGCATTGTATGGCTTTGAACTTCTCAAGCGTGACTGTAAAAGGATATTGTCTGTGCTTCTTATTGGTTATATCAGATGAGTCCCACTTCAGTCCTTTGTTTGCTTTGCTGATCTCATTAGAAATAATTAAAGTTTTTATCTGGTTCACATTTAGTAGTTTTGTTTAGCTGTTTTTTTCAGGGTGTTTTTTGGGTTTTTTTTAACAGATTATTTACTTCTGAAGCTTGTTCCACACTACCGTTCACCCAGCGTTATTATTACCGAATTCTTTCTGAGGGTTCACTACCTCCCTCGTAAATCATTACATTCCCATTTAGCAAATTTAATAACAGGATCTGGTTTCAATCCTCCCTACACAGAAAAGCCACTTCAACTTTTCATTCGGATGAGAAACTTGATGGAATGTGCCTGGTGCTAGGAGCAGCTCCCAGCCCTCGAAGCAGCTCCTCGCTGGGGCCAGCCGTGTTGCCTCGGGCTGCACATTACAGGGATATGGGCCTTCCTCACCTCTGCTGCTGGAGAGAAAGGGAAGCAAGGAAGAAGAAGGCAAAAAATGAAGCTTTTCTTGTCAGGCTAAAGAAAGGGAGAAAGCATTCAGGTTCCAAGGCAAAAAATCCTGAAAATTGTGAAAATACTGAAAATTTCTAAGGGGATGGATTTTGAATAATTGCAGTGCATGCATTAAGATGTGTTTATACACAAAGTCAGCACAGTCACATTTTCTGGACATTTGACTCTGCCTGTATACCCTCAGAGATGAAGATATGCCAAATATCACCATATGGACATGGAGCCGCAAGAAGTGTCAGGAATAGTTCACATCTCGGTCTCAAACTGCAGGTAAGAGGACATGTTACACCAAGGTGAGGAGGAGAAAAAATTCAGCACTGAAACTAGTCCTTAGTGAACATCTCTCCCATTTCTGATACCCAGCCACCATTTATTGCAGGGGATCACCATTCACACATTAAGCTAAGTGCAGGTTTACGGGCATTGATTAAGGTATAGCTGAAATATATCCAATCATTTGCTTACCCACAACCATATTTTCAGGTAGATGTTACTCTAAAGCTAGTTGATACCTCAATACAAGCATGTACATAGGCTGTGGGCTTGTTCTAACACCTGTGCCTTAATTTGATCCATTCAGTGCTTGGCCTTGACTTTAGCTGACCCTAGTACAGAAGCTCATGAGGTCCCCAGTGCCATGCCACCTGAACACCTCATATTCTTGGACCTGTTTTTCCCTCTGGGAGTTAGGGAAGAGCATTCTTCCTATTTGTCCCTGTTTCTTCCAGAACTCCATCTCTCCCCTCTCTCATCAAGCCTTACCTGGGCTAGAAAAGACATGATATGAGACCACCGTCCCAGTCCCATTTCTAGGGATGTGTGACCACCTTGACAACACCCTGCAGCGTGACTTAGCAGTAACAGCAGTCTCCCTCTGGCAGTCTCAGCTTGGGCAGAGGCTTGATTCAAAATCCATTAAAGCCAGTCAAAGATCCTCTTTGATTTCAAAGCACTTTGGATTTAGGCTTCTTTCCTATTTAATGAGAGTGCCTTCCAAATCAGCTCCAAGGCACATCAGTTGGATGCTGTGCAAAGGGTTTTCTAGTGCCAGCTTGAGCTCTGTGGGTATTAAAGAGCACAACATTGTACTTGACTTTCAGTCAGTCACATTCTGCCAGCACTTGCATTTTGAAGCGGAGGGAGGGCGGAAAGGGGAGATAATCTCTCATGTAAGTGTATGAAATGTGCACCATTAGAACATAAGAACACCATAACGCTATCTTATTAAAACTAACATTGCAATGAAAATGGATTATTTACTTTGTAACATACAATGCTTTCCCAGAAAGTAGTTTCTGGATATAATTTTCAATTTTCTTTGAACCAGATGCATCCCTGACCGCAGTTGTTCTTATAGTTCACAGATGTTGCCACTTTTAGACCACCACAGTAGAAGGGAGCACCAGGAAGAGTGAGAGGGATGAAAACTGGCTTTTGAGCTGGTCAGGACCACAGGTCTGACATCCATGGGCAGGATCAGAGCTCATCTGCATGTGCAGACGTTTGGGTTGCTAAGGACATACTGACATCTCCATCCTGTACCACTGCAAAAGACAAGGAGGAGCAGAAACTGGGAAGCTCCTGACCTTGCAAACTTTCCCATTGTACATCGGCATCATACTGCTGTCCTTTAAGCTCTAGTTATATCCAGGATTTAAGAGAGCTGTTGGGGTTAGCAAGGAGGAATGACTTCACAGATCACACTTAAAAATATTGCTCATGTCTTTGGTTTTTCTTAGAGTCTGGATACAAACTAGGAAGCCCACCTGGCTTGGTTGTGTTAGAAACCAATTAATAACCTTCTGAAAGATCAGCTTTTCTGTAGCCAGTACAAAGGCCTAATCACAAGCAAAATCTTCTCATCCCCTGACATGTAGGCAGCTCTGTAATCACAGCCCAGGTGACACTGCTGTGCCAGGCAAAGCAGAACCTCAGAGACTCTTTCCTAAGTGCCCTAGAGAAGAACAAGATGATGGAGGACGTGACAGGAGTTCAGGAATGAAATTCTCCTTTCAAGACCCTCCTAAGTCCAGGGGAGCTACATCTGTATCTTTCCATGACTGTAGGCTGGAGCAACATGAGGTGAGACAACTGTGCAAATCTACATGTTATATTTCAATGCACGTACATGTACATATTTCACATGCAGTCCCCAGTGCAGCTGGCGTTGTGGTACAGGTACAGGTAGCCAGAAGAGCTGTCGTTCATCAGTAGCATTTTCCTGGCAGCAGGTAACAGCTCTTTTTTACCACCAGGAGGGACAGAGAAAGCATTGCTGTTATTCCCAGCTCTGGACTAGGTATCAACTGCCTGTCTCACTCTTCCCAGTGCAGTTCACACAGCATTAGTCAGACACTGTCAAGAGGTTTGATTCAAGCCTGCACCGATTCTGACAGCCAGATGAAGCACTGCGTGAACTCGTTAGGTGGTAGAGCACAGAGCTGTAGCCTTATACTGTCCCAGAGACTGCGATGAAGCACTGCGTGAACTCGTTAGGTGGCAGAGCACAGAGCTGTAGCCTTGTACTGTCCCAGAGACTGTCTCGCTCTAGAAGTGAGCTCCAGCCGTCTAGCTTTCTGTGCAAAGCCTGATTTGGCTGTTTCATATTTCAGCAATCTGAACAGCTGTGTTTAATCATATCTGACTGCGATGTGAACTCTTGAGTGCGCAAATGCTAGCGATGATCTGTGCAATTTCATCATCCAGTAATTGGCAGCCATACTGACTAAGGGGCTCTGAGCTCCTGACCAGCACTAGCACTTTCCTGAGCTCAGTTCTCTGAGGTGGCACATGCATATACAAGGATTGGGAAACAGAAAACTCCCTAAAGTGTTGTGGTTTAACTCCAGTAGGCAGCTCAGCCCCACACAGCTGCCCGCTTACTCCACTCCAATGGGATGGGGGAGAGAATCAGAAGGGTGAAAGTGAGAAAACCTGTGGGTTGAGACAGGAACAGTTTAACAGGTAAAGCAAAAACTGCACACACAAGCAAAGCAAAGCAAGGAATTCATTCACTACTTCCCATCATCAGGCAGGTGTTTAGCCCTCTCCAGGAAAGCAGGCTTCATCATGCATAACAGTTAGTTGGGAAGACAAATGCCATCACTCTGATCGTCGCTCCCTTTCTCCTTCTCCTCTACAGCTTTTATTGCTGAGCACGACATCATATGGTATGGAATATCCCTTGGGTCAGTTGGGGTCAGCTATCTCGGCTGTGCCCGCTCCCAGCTTCTTGTGTACCCCCAGCCTCCTCACTGGCAGGGAAGGGTGAGAAGCAAAGCAGAAAATGTCTTGATGCTATGTAAGCACTGTTCAGCAATAACTAAAACATTCCTATGTTATCAACACTGTTTTGGTCACACCCAAAACACAGCACCATACAAGCTACTATAAAGAAAATAAATTTTATCCCAGCCAAATCCAGTACACTTATGTACAAGAACTGGACATCAAAAACAGGCCAAGACTGAGGCAAAGGAAAGAGATTCAGTTTCACCAGGTTATTCCAGCTCCAAAGATTATGAAAGAGCATTGCGGACACAACACTATATTTTGCCCAAGGCAAGGTCAACCCTCCACTGACCATTTGTCACCAGCCATGCTGATGACCCACATCCCCGCTGCCCTGGTTAGCAAAGCCCCAACCATTCTAGGAGTATGGCAGTGAAAGGAGAGGTCACCTGAGAGCCAGCTTCTGACTTTTCGTATAAATTCAGGGTGAATCCTAAGTCACAAGAAAGCTTTCAGATTAAGCTGGCAATATAATAAAAACTTTAATGGAATTGTCTTATTTAAAAGTGAGAGCAATTTATGAGACAAAAAAAGAATTGGAGGAGAAATCTCTTCCCTGAAGATGACCCCAGCTGCTACCTGCTCACGGCCACATATCATTGGGTTTGTCCCTTACACCTCTTTGCAGTGCAGCTGTATCTAGGCTCACAATAGTTCAGCAAAGTCTTAGGCACAGCTGCTGCCCTTGCGACTCTGACAGGTCACCCAACATTTAGTTTTTCTGTAATCAAGATGACCTCAGAAGTGGCCTGTGATCCATTCACAGCTTTGTTAAGACCTTGCCGGCTGCTTCTAGCCACATGAGTCTCAATTCAGTGGTGCACTTTCAACTTCACTTGAGATTGCATGCCTACCCCAGCTTTTACTGCATATGACTATGTATCTGAGCCTAGATACCACTTAGAGACAGGCCAGTGATAAAATGTGCCATGGTACTGACGTGCCTCTTCTCTTCTTCCAGGTAGTAAAAGTAATTCCATTCAGTCCTCTCCATTATATATATCTCCATGTAATCAGTTGTACAGAGACAAGATGGGTTGGGAGTTTTCAAAGAGGTGCTCTTCCTCACTTCTTTTCACTTGCAGTCTGAAGAGGTCTACAAATCCTGCCATGAGCACAGCTCTTGCACCTCAGCTCTTCCTGTGCTGTGTACTGGAAGGTAGGAGAAGCAAGCACTTAAACAAGGTGCACTCTCCTACCAGGGTTTGAGCCACCCCCAGCTCAAGGTCTGTCAGGTGTGCAACTGTGAGACTTGTTTTCCTTAAAAATTTGAGCCCATGTTAAAAATAGAGGACCTTTTAGACTATATGATGCCCATATTTTTGATGTGTGGAACATGTCCTCATATGAAAGCAGTGGCTATTCAAACCTGCAAAGGTTTTCTTCATTGTATTCGAGAGAGCTACAACAAGAGCTTGTCCCTCTATCCTGCCTGCACGGCTTGCAGCCCTTCCTGAGAACTCATTAGGCAATTGAATTGCACATAGGACCTGACCAAAAGCCCACTGGAGCCAGTGAATGATTTTCTATTGATCCAAGCCCTTGAACTGCAGCAGTACAGGCACAGCAAATAGTGCGAAGTTTCTGCTTTCAACCCATCAGGACAATATTTGACTCTCCCTACTTATCCTTTTCATTATTATTTTTTTTTTGTCTTTTTTGGACTTTGAACCACTTGGTTCAGACAGATTTCCCCTTTATAAATCTGCTTGCATTTCTAAATGCAGCTACTAGTAGGGGGAAGATGAGCAACAGGCAGAAATCAAGGCAAAACAGCAAAAGGACAGTAAATGGAGCTTCTTTAACACATCAATAGCCAGGAGAGAGGGAGTGAACCACAAACTATTGTAAGAATAATTACAGTATTAAAAGCAATAACAAGAAATGATAATATATTATGGCTTTGCAATTAAATAGCATCCTTTATCTGATGAGCTCCTTGTGCTTTACGAACTTCAGTTAATTAAATCTTCCTCACGCACATGATATACAGAAGGCAGTAATCTTCACCAAGAGTTTCAAATGACTGCATTAGCCAGGAGTGCAAACCACACTGTCCTTCCCCAGGAAATGAGCACTTTGCTTTGGAAAAATCAAGTTTGCTACGTTTGCTCTGGAAAAGCTCTTCCCCATTCAAATAGAAAAGTAGCTGAGGAACTGAAAGCTTAGTTTACCTGAGTTTAGACAGGTCAGTCTAGGGCATGACAACCTGAATTTCTTAAACAGCAGCTGTTAAAGTCTCTGAAAGAATTGTAGCTGGAAAGGGAGGAAAAGCAAAAGTTATACAGATGCTGCATTAACTCCAACATCATCTTGCTTTTCTGCCTCCTGTTTGCCTGCTTATCCCCTCATCTGATTTGTTGAACCAGTGATAAATGAGTTTTCAGCATGGAAATATGTTTTCTTTAAAAGAGGAATAAAAAGTGTGGGTGTCCCCTATGCACAACTTACAATAGCAACACCAGCAACAGACTGGGAAATGAATGCTCCTTTAGGTGTGTGCCAGCTGTCAAGTTTACACTAAACAAAGTTCTTAATTAGTGGTAATGAGTTGTCAAACTCCTGAAAGTTCATAACCAATTATTTTTTATAATTATGATCACTTAAAGACAATAGCATATTACAAATGATGACTAACAAGGACAATGCAAATGTCAATTAGAAAATACGGCTCTAATCATCCCAACTTGCCTTAAAGCACAAATCACTGCAAGTGCATTTTTTGTTCAAAGAGAAAAAAAGCTAGGGAAAGGCAGACGTCCATGTGCTGGGCAAATAAAGAGCAGAGTTATTCTGCTTCCTGTGCTGGATGCTGAAAGGATGACACAGAAATTAATGAGGAAGTGCCATGAAATATTACACAAAGGGACTGTACCCTTGGTGCTGCACTTGGTGACCAGAAACCACCTGCACTTTCAGAGCAGTCTTTTCTTGGGGGAGGGAAGTGAGTGGTTTTGTGCATCCACGTCATCACTTGCAAGGTAGCTGCAGCAACATCCAGTTGCCTTGATGAGGGTGGCTAGTGCCATTTTATACACCTCAGAATATTGCACTTAATTTTCAGCTATTTTAGACTTATTCAGCTATCCTAGGTATTCACAAAAGACTGGCAGATATGACATAGAACCCATGGAAAAGCTGTGCCCTCCTGGAGGGGCAGCTGGAACCCAGATGTGAGGGAGCAAAACTACATTCGATGCCTGTGTTTAGACATTGGAACCAAGTAAGAAAAGATTTCAGGTCCTATCAACCTTGTGCTGGCCTTGTAACATCACACCTTGACTGACTCAGTATGGACCTTTCCCACCAGACATTCTCTGAAAGTTGCCAGACATGGAGGTATAAGGCAAGAATAGAGCTCTGAGCTCAAAGGTATGTTGTATGTTGCGTATTCAGGCAGTGCCATGTCACTACTGCCTGATGATTGTCTACTTAGGAAGGAGAAGAAAGAACTGTAGTGGCATTTGGAATAAAATTAATTTCTCTGTGGAGGATGTACACTTCAGATCAGGAACCAAGTGAGCATGTTCAATGGAGCTTGTGGCACAGAGCAGGGCTCTCACGGAGCAGCATCTCTGGATTTGCAAAACTTGAGTTTCTATGTGGGTGGTGACAGTGAAGGCAGGAGAGGGTCCCAGGTTTCAGGAGTAAATGCAGTAATAAAAGTCCTTTTGAGGTCTGTGGCAGATGCACACACCCCACACACCGCCTACAACACCAGAAACTTCTCGACTGATGGACCCCTTGGCCGGAGGGTAAGAAAGGCAAGGCCCCTTGGTTGACAGACAGGGCCCTTAACCAATCAGATGCCTCGACTGAGAGAAGTTTCTAGACCACTGACCACATATGACCACAGATCAGATTTGACCTAGGGTATAAATGGAGCCCTGCCAAGGGGCCATGTTGAGTTGGTCCTCCTCGGAGCACTGAGTCTGCAGTCAGGGGTTCTCCCCTTAGGCTGAGATGTCACCTGAGGAAACTCAAGATTGAGAGCTCTCATCTTATAGGTGAGTAAATGCACATTTTGGATTATCATACCAAAGTTTGGGGATCCCCTGAGCCATGTAGCAATCAAATTCCACATCGTATCTTGAGCCTGTAGTTTGATTTTTCTCAGAGTGTAAAGTGATTTTGATTAAGGGCACATTTTTCTTTCTTATCTTTTTTTATCCTGATTTTCAACTTTGGTTAGATAAATAAATTCTGCTTTTGAGTTTGCCAGCTGCCTGGTTTGATTGCATAAATACTGGTGTACCTCCACAACAAATCTCTCTTCAACTTCTCTTACATTGTTGGCACTATCGAATATTGGAATTTTTTAGATCATTTTTGCGGGGTTCATTTGGGGATACATATATTTTTTGCCCCTAGCTTGAAGGACAAGGTAGAAAACTATCCTCCTGGAGCACAAAGTAAGCATATCCAAACACTGTTAAATGGAAGAGATCAACCTGCAGAGCGAAGGAAGGAAATGTCTCCCATCAATCACGGTGACACTGTTGAAGGCCAAGAGATGAAGGTTTGATTTTGTCTACTCTGACAGTACTCATTTAGCCAGCAAATCTCTGCCACATTGCACGTAGCTCTGAAAGGTAACTGGCAGCATATACATGACTTATAGATACACAGACACAAGCAAACATGATGAAAAAATATCAGCATAATCTAGAAAGCAAGGGGCAGGGAGGGATGTGAAATATTCTCCCCTTAGAATATGGGTGCTCAGAACTGTCATTTGTGCTGCATCAACCAACTCAGAAAGCAAACTCTGTGCTCAGCATACAAATCTTGCCTTGTATATCGTATCTTGGTAGGTTCAAGGTGGATTTCACGAGGGACTAGGGATGCTGTAGTTCTCCCTCTGTGAGTGTGTGTGTGTGTATGTAGGGTTACAGGGCAGGAGCTGGGGCATTTGACAGACATCATCCTCTCTCCTGCCCCCAAGCTGAGTAGTTTCTTCCCTTCCATCCATATCTAAGTAGCACTTTAAGTACTTACAACTATGAAGGATTAAAATCAGTATTCCGCATCCCCCCAAAAATTCAAGTTTTCAGAAAATATCACAAGATAAAAGGAAAGTCACTTTTCTTGGTACTCCTACCTTTTTTACTTTTTAATCCCTTTGACATGACTACCTCCATCATTGACCACGGCATAATATAGTTTTAAATACATTAGCTTAGGTACTAACAGCAGTCTGGCTGCAACAACTTGGATTTGGCACTGGCAGAAAATCCTATTTGGAAAGCCTGACAAATTAGGTCAGGCTCTGAGCTGGCAAACCCAGATTGCCGCGACACCAACCTGGACAACTGGAGGACAGCTCTAACTCAGTTAACTTGAAGTCACCACCAGGCTGACAGGGTGGGTGTACAGCTTCAGGCTAAAAAGTCATTCTTTAACCTATATGAAAACTGATGGGTAACCCATCTCCAGATGCCCCACAGGAAAGAGCAGATATATCACCGTGTTTAGTATCAAGAAGACCTCTGAGAATGGCAGACAATTTATCTTATACAGAGATTGAGATGGTTGGAGGTTCAGTACCGCCCACCTAGCTGTCTCCTTTGGTTGCAGGTCAATGCTTAAATTCTGCTCACTGGCAGCTGACAGATTTTGCAATGACAGTGGAAGATAAATCAGTTATGAGCTCCTTGTCTGAAACATCTTTGCATCCTCTCCTCATGTGCCTAGATATGTTATCCACGTTTACAGGCCATGTTGACACTGTGGAGTTACTTGCAGAGACACCCAAGCTCACCACACACAAGCTGTTAGTAGAGCAGGACACCTTATAATCACTTCATCAGATCTCTACCTGAACAAATTAGACTTGTTGAGAGGCAGCCAATTATGAGCCCAAGAACGCCTGGAGGTTATACCACTTTCCACATCACAGCTAGTCTCTCTACATGGTGCTGAATGGCACAGTGTGGGTGTCCCAGCCCTCTTGGTGCTGCCCCAGAGCTCTTCCCATCGGACTCTTTTGTGCAGCTTCGTGCAAAAAGTAGGGTGTGATCCCCAAGGAGCCTAATAGAATCGTAGAATCATTTAGGTTGGAAAAGACTTTTAATATCATCGAGTCCAATCATAAAATAACTTACAGGAAACTGCAAAGTCAGGGGGAACACGTTGGTCAAGAAAGAGCTTTGCACAAAGGCTGCTCACACCCAGACCAAACTGGAGAAGCCCAAGGATCACTACCCTTCACTGATGCTGACAGTTTTCTCTTATGCAAGAATTTAGGTTGTTAGCTGCCACATGTGTATTCGAATTACCATTTCAACTAGTCACAGAAAACTATCAGATTCAAGTACTGTGTTACAACGACATATCTGTGCTTTGCAAAACCTACAAGAAAACATGTAAAATATCCCTAAAGCATAGAGATATTGTCAAGAAGTTGTCACATTTTCACACTAGCCAGTGTCTAGCCAGTGTACCTGACTGTGTAGCTAATACCTTCCATATGGGAATATAAAGATAACTAAGTTGAATCATGCCTTTTAAGGCATTTTCTTAGCTGGAACATAGAATCATAGAATCATTTGGGCTGGAAGGGACCTTCAGAGGTCATCTAGTCCAACCCCTCTGCGGTGAGCAGGGACATCTCCAACTAGATAAGGTTGCTCAGAGCCCCATCCAGCCTGACCTTGAATGCCTCCAAGGATGGGGCTTCCACCACCTCTCTGGGCAACCTGTTCCAGTGCTTCACCACCCTCATTGTAAAAAATTTTTTCCTTATGTCAAGTCTAAATCTACCCTCTTTTAGTTTAAAACCATTACCCCTTGTCCTGTCAACATCCCCCCAGCCTGCACAGTACACAAAGGAGGGCAGAGACTGAAGCACACAGTTTGTCTATATGCATTTGCTACAGGCTGAGAGTGAAGGAATTAAACAGCTACTGATAGTCTGGCTGCAAGATTTATCTGAGGCCAGTTCCTACCCCTAGAGTGTCCCTGCAGCGTTATTGCATTCGTTGTCATTGCCTAAATTCAGGGTGAAGTAGGATCTCCAAAGCCTTTTTTCAGCTTTTCGTTTTTTTGCTTAAGCCTCTGCGGCCACAATGTCATCATGCACTGATGAAAGACAAAATGAGCAACTCTGAAATGCAGTTTAAATTGGTTAGTAACCAAAAAGACAAGGAAAAGTAGAGTGAAAAAACTTGAATATGCCCAGAAGAAATGGCCATCTTTTTCAGAATTATGCTTAGTAATTTTATCCTTATTATGACAGAATGCAATATCATAACATGGGCATTGCTGTGATTCATACACAGTTTCATAAAAGTGACAGGAAGTGCAGCTCATGGTGCATCTTAAACAAATAAGAATTCTAATTGCCTCAATAACATTTGGAAATTCGAGATAAAGCCAAAGTCCTATGTCTTATATTAACAAATTACTAGCTCCTAAAGAAAGCCTGCATAGCCTATAGTACAATTAGTATCAAATACAGTGCCTGTGACATTTTTAGTGCATGGAAAATAGAACTGGTCTGTATGATGTATGATGGCTGGGTAATGATTGTAAGTAATGGTCTGTTTGTACATCTGAACAAAGTGAAGAGGCAATTAGCCCTTCCCATAAGCCCTCCATCACCAATGGGCTGTCATGTTTCTTTAGCTTGCTTGGAACAAAGGAGTGGAGAGAAGAAGATGAGTTGCTGAGAAAAAAACAGAGAAAGGTGGACAGGAAGGAGAGCAGAGCAGGTTGTTCCCGACATCTAGGCTGGGTGACTTGAGTGCCATATTCTGTCCCCTGCTCTTCTGTTTCAGTGGAACCTCTTTCCCATCCGGGTTCACCACTGGACATCCTGCCTGTCCACTAGTCCCTTCCCTCGCTCCATGGGAGTCAGCATGTCTGATCCACGTGTCTCACCCTAGACAAACTCATTCCTGCACTTCTTTCTCCATACTGACCCTTGCTCATGCCCCAGGCAATAGATAGTTCTGTGGAAAAAGCAGATCAATGCTAGGGAGTTACCGCTTCTTCCTCTCTTCCCCCATCCCTGCAAAAAAAATACCCAAAAGAAAATACAAGAAAAAGAAAAACAACTTGGAATTATTAGAGAAGAAATAGGGAAAAGAGCAAAGAACATTGTTATGGTAAAACACAGATCCACCATGCACATTTGAGTAAAGACCGTGCAAAACTTTGCTAGAAGGTAGGAAATGTTCAAGGGGAAGGAAAATGTGATTTGAGGAAATGGACAGCAGCTAAGGAGATTAGTGCTCATCAAGCTGCAAGTACAGAAAAACAGTTAAGGGGGAACTATGAGAGATCTATAAAATTTTGAGTCCCAGTGAGTTGGTGACAAGAGAAAAATTATTCTCAGTCCCTGCCAGTCAACAGCTAGGGGCTTTCAAATGGACCAGATGGCAGGTCCAGACCAAAGCAAATCAAAGCAGGATGTTTCTTCAGACAACGTATTAATCTGTGGAACCTCCCACTCCTGACAGCTCCCTGTAAAACTTTACTTTGTAATTCTCCCCCACAGTCCAGACAATGTTATTTTCCTTTCCAACTCCATCCCTCTGCACACCTCAGAAATCCCCTCCACAGTATTTTCCTCATGCACATCCATTTGAGCTCCTAGTATCATCACTGTAGCTAGCTGGGTTCCATACTTGCTTTTATTCTTCTATTAATCGGCAGTAGTGTATAAGGCAGTATCCTAGAAACATGTCCCTTTCATCCCAAAAGCCACGTACACTTTTTATGAAAGCTATAATCCATGAATTCTGTCATTCCCAATACATTGCAAATGCGGAAGTTTCTGACCTGCAGATGGCAACTGACACAAGATTCATACCAGATTTCCCCTTCTGCTCAGACTAGGATTCAGGTATTTCAAGTATGTTATCTGTCATCTTGCTTTGTTGTCTCTGAGTACACCTGTAACTTTCTCACGGCCACTGGGACATCATCGCAGCCCGTAAATTCTGCAAAAGTGCTAACCTCCCTTGGTGTACAAAGGGCCAACACCACAGAAACTCCACAGGCAGTTTCTCCTCCTGGAAGCGAAGAGGAGAGGGTGCAGACAGCAAGACTGGCATGAGAATGTATAGAGACATTTGCAGACTTTCACACTCTTGTTACTCAAAACATGGAAAACAACCTTCTTTATTCTGTAGTAAAGAGCAAACTGGCTGAAGACTTCACAGGGAAATGCAAAATGCTGAAGGATATAATGGAAATAAGTGATACTTTTGACCTCAGGTCAAACAGAAGAGAGATAGAATGAGCTTCAAATAAGCAAGCAGCAGGTAGGAGGGAGTGTAAAATCTGAGGGGAAAACACAGGGCAAGGGTAGAAACAAACAGTAAAAAGATATTCTTTGTTCTTGAGCTTTAATTTCTGAATGGCTTGTTGAAATTTTCGATGAAGAAGATTGTGTGTGGTTTAGGTTTGGAAGGGGTTTGTTGTATTTTTGTTTGTTTAAAGGAATAAAGCAACTTCTGTAAAGTGGTAGGTGAACATGTTTTTTTTTTTGAGTATATCTGATACTTATTTGAAGAAGAGGGGGAATTCCTTGGATTTACATACATAAACAACATCTTACATAAAGCTGCTGTAGATTACAACAATTCAGCATCATTTCACAGAAGAAATGACCACTCGGCTCCTTCAGATGCTTTAACATCTGTGCACAGGGTGTTTTAAAATGTTACTTTTTGTCAGTCAAAACATTTTCATTTCTGCAACACTTAATTCTGAAATCATCCCACCTGCTACCCAACGAATTTTCCTGCCTTTTGGCAGTATGATATCTATTAACTTTTATTTAAAGGAACAGGAAGACTGAAAAAAAAGTTTTGTTATAAGAAATCATGAATCATCAGGTTGATTCTTTGATTTTCCTCCCTCATACAGTGAAAGAATTAGTTATTACAAAGTCTACCTGCAAGAACTATAGCTTCTTTTCCAAATCTTGACATCTTTTTGGGTTGCTGTACGGTCAACAGCTGGAGATGGCTTGCACGCAAGCCCTGGGTGACACAGTTGGGTTGGGCCAGGGATGGACTGGGCAGTCACTATGGCTGGGGATTGGGCTCGTTAAGAGATGACGATTCTATTCCCATCAAGGGCTGGGCAGGAACTCGGAGTTCCCCCCACACGCAGACACCAGGTGCTCCTAATAGGAACATTGTCTGGATATTCCTTCTGAGAAAGCTTCTACTGCCTTCCACAGGGCTTATGCTAGCATCTTCAACCTCTAATTTGAGAAAGAAAACATGATCCATCCATTGCCCTTGACAGCCATGCTTGCCACAAGTGTGTCCCTGGTGACCCTCACCTCACTCAAAGAACTAACTAGCTCAGTGCAGAAATTACTGGGCAAAAATTCCTGATAATTGGGTTTGCAACAGTGAAGTGAGGTGACTCTAACGGCCCCTTCTGGCCCTTGTGTTTGTAATTCTTTGAATATTTACCCCCGTGGTCATGGGCAAATAGGTCTGGCAGAGACAGGGTTAGAAACCAGGAGATCCTGCATCCTGTTCAGTTCACAGGCCATTAGGTCAACCTTTTCTCTTTGTCTATTTATGTAATGGTAGAACCATGTTTAATCTAATTTTTAGATTGGAAAAAAGAAACTCACACTGGAGTCTTTCACCAGTTTATTTATCCTTTTAGCTTTGTCGACCTCTTTATGCTCAAGCCTATTAGGTGATTCTAGTGAACCAAAGCCCACTGAAGCTGAGATCGTTGTCTCAGAAGTATTCCTCTTGCTCCTTTTTCCCTTTTCAACAGCAATTAAAGGAAAAAATGTCACCTTATTACAGCCCATCACTTGCTGAATCATCAGTCGATATCCTGCCTGTGTGTGGGAGGCTTTTTAAAAATACTAGACTCATTATTCCCTGACCTAGTGATTTATATTGTGATCCTTTGTGGGAAGAAAATGCACTAAGGTCACAAAGTGGGGGACTGAAATCAAGAGCACATTGTAATAGATTGAGCAAATGGTACCCTAGATGACAGAAAACTGCAAGCAAGAGGAAGGGAAATATCAGGGCTGTGTGAAATATGCCAATTTAAGTTCTCACGATTTTGACAGATCAAAACCTGTGAGGTTTCATTTGAGGTGGGTTTGCCTCTCAGAGGTCTTACTGAAGCCATAGCATCAGGCAAAGCCCAGCAACCCATTCACAGCTGAAAAGAGAAGAGAAATGTCTGGTGGACTTGCCAGCTGCATCTATGTACTGCTGAGACTCACCAAGCATTTTCAGCAAGTCCTAGGATGCTCTTCTTACTTGCACTTGGGTATTTCCTGGAGCTGAGTATCTTCCAAAGGCTTCAGATGACAACCAGCAGTCCCACTCATCCATGTGAAGGCATCTGCTTCAGATTCACCATTCCTTCAAGCATGGCCTTTCTATCTACTACACATTCAGCAACACAGATTTTGTCAATCCTCATCCAGGCTCTGCTCATGGGTGGGTACCACTGAAGATCAGAGACAGGCCGTCTTTGAGGAAAACAAATAAATAGCCCAGCTTTAACCTCAGGGTTTCTGCTTGGCTCAATATGAAGCCTTTGAAAATGAACTTCCTTTCTTTAAAATCCTTCCTCAAGATGTTCAGAGGGTGTGCATCTGGTGTGTACTTTGCAAACTGGGAACTTTTCAGCATTCTCGTGGTGTATGGGTAAGTACCCTAAATGTCTAGATGTCCTCTACACATTCTGTGCCTGCCAAAAAGGCCCTCACAGAAGCAATTTCCGCCTTCATAGCAGCAAGCTGGCTTCAGTCCTGGTCAGCATTGGAAAAGGAAAGTTATTCTGAGGAGGGAAACACTTTTTCTGAGTGCCTACCAATGCCAATCTCTACTGCGTTTCACACAAACCAGGGCTGATGCGACTTCAAAGACCAAAAAATGCCCTGAGGTGTAATGCCTTTATCAGATGTTTCACTGGATAAGTCTCTTCTCTCTCAACTCTTTGGAGTTTTCCTGGCATGAGATAATAATAGAACAAAGCCCACCTTGCCCATGCACGTTCAGTTAAGATCAGCTGAATTAATTTCTCTTAATTAAGTTGGTTATTACTTTGCCACTTGCCTCTGGATTTTTACATCCTGCAAACCCCAACTGCAACATGTAGCGCAGTTCAGAGCATACAAAGAAATATCAGCTGAAGTTTGCTGCTAAAAATAGGTGGGAAACCTCTGTGGAAATAGGTCTTATATTTTTCCACACCAGTTTCTCCAACCTTACTGCTGGTAAATCTTCAGGGAAATATTTGTCTTCATTTTCAGCTTCTTTAAAAGGAAAGTTTTAGCTGTTTCCACTTTCGTTCATCCTTAGTTAATCTTACGGTAAGTAAAACAGCAAAGTTCAAGCTCAGTCTGAGACCAATCCAGAGAAGCACTTAACAGTGTGAAAAGTCCTACTGACTTCCAGAGGGACTGCTTGAATGTTTCAGCTTGTGCTTGTGCTTAAGTGCTTTGCTGCTGGGGAGCTGCTGATCTCTTGATCTGAAAATGTGACCTCAGAAATGTATCCCAGGTGGGGTGCCAATTTGGCTCCTGGGGAGGCAGGAGAAAGGAAAGTGGTGCATCATCTCAGGGTGGTTGTTGGCACTCAACTACAGAGGTCCACACATCAACAGAGGGGCTGTGAGAGGTGACCACTGTGAACCCATCCATGACATCAGGAGACGCAACTGCCCTGCCTCTGTACCATGCTTCCCCACTGGACACTGCAGCAGAGAGAGCAGAGCAGTGACTTAAGTGCTCCACTGCAAAGTCCAGAATATATTTGCAAGGCCAATGTCACCAGAGGAGCAAGATGACATACTGCTGATGAGGTACAGACACATAGCCTCTTTCCATGACCCTCCTACGCAGAAGGACAGAGAGGACACCAAATCAGGCACGGCAGAGAACTCTGCAGCTGTTTGCAGGGGTGCAAGGGTGTCAGAGTCCTTTGGCAGATGCCGTTGTCAGCACAGTGAGTTGCAAAGGGGTGGTTGGAGGCTGCTGCATAAACCCACCTGGCATCTCTGTGGCTTGGGACTGATGGTGCATTTTTGTTACATAACCAAAGCACTTTTATGCAACCGCTCCTCCAGTACTGCCCTGCTATATCCGATTATTATGGAGGATGAAAAACATTGTTATTTTTAACAGCTGGATCAAGGCTTAATGGGCTTAAAAGGATATTCAGAAGCAGCTGCTTCCGTAAGGCTTTCAAGTCAGTGGTCACCACTGCAAAAGCTGTTTGACTGTGTTTTGGAGACTGCTTTTCCATGGCATTTGTGTTGCCTTGCAGTTAAATGAGATGGTGAGTCCTTGTTGTAAACTACTTGTTGCCATTCATCCAGACAATGCAACAACAGCTTTCCAAGAAGTTTCTTTCCATCACATCAGGAAACGTAAAATAATACCAGTGCTCCTGGAAGGAAATATCTCAATCTGTAACCTATTTTTCACGTAGGACATCTATTCCTAAGCATCTACTGGCAACAACAGTTCATACATTATGCAATATTAGCATCATTTATCCAATACCGAATTCATTCTTGATTTCCAAGGGTTGGTAGTACTGTTACATTAATAGAAGTAAGAGAGCGAGATTATTCTAACAGTAGCATTCCTGATGTTCACTTCTGTGTTTAGAAAATGTTAAGCATACTGTAAGCAATTATGGTATACAGCTTGAGCAAAAAGGATCTGGGCATCTAAGGAAAGATAAAAGGGGAAAAAAACCTAGTGGTTTGTTTCCCTTATCCTCAAACAAAAGCAGGATTTTCATCATAGGTTAGATAATCAAATTCCTGTGTTCCCTCCAAAAAATGAAACTATCAGTTGAACTTTCATGTTTTTAATCTTATCCAGATGCACAAAACTCAGACTCAGACCTTGATCTTCCTAAAGTTTTAGGAACTGGGATAGAAGTTTTTTTCAGCAGGTGTAGGTTCTGGCTGAGGTATCCCATACCTTGGAGGTCCACAGCATTGGGTGGTAGTGGGCTGTCTCTTTTCTCTGGTGCTAGATCATCAGGAACAAGGCAGAAAGGATCATATTTTTATAGATCAGTCATTTCAAGTGTTCTAAGTCTCAAACTATTCAAATTTATTAAACAGTTATTTATAGCCTTATACGCCTTACATTGGTTTTCTGTACATTTTCTGTACCTTCTCACACCAGCAGTGGCTGTCTGACAAGTATTGGATAGCCAGAGCATGCTGTGAGTCTTTATGGTTCACTGAGCATCTGGAAGCATTTCTGGTTGTGTTTCTGTTAAAGGTGGGCTTCCTCTTATGCAACTTGAACCAATCAAGAGTCAACTGACTGGAGTAAGCCAAGTCTGACTTTCCTTATTGTCAATGACAAGGAAACATATTTTTCATCAGAGTATTATTTCTTCTACCTCAAAAATCTATTTTAAAATTGGGCAGCTAATCAAATACGTGATTTATTTTAGTGACTATATCCAGTTGTCAAAGACTAGGTACAAATTTAATTCTTGATAGCTGAAGACAATTAAAATCAACCTTACCTGGAAGATCAAAGCAAACTCTCAATGTTTTTAAACAAGTAGAAAAATGCACAAAAATAAAATTTTGTACTGGGTTGCATGTTGTATTAAATTGAAATGCAGTGCACCAGGAGATTGGAAAGACTGACAGACCTGTCAGTCTGACCTTGGTGCCAAGGAAGATTATGGAGCAGATCATCCTGAGTGCCATCATGTAGCATGTACAGGACAACCAGGTGATCAGGCTCAGTCAGCATGGGTTTACAAAGGCAGGTCGTGCTTGACTGACCTGATCTCCTTCTATGACAAGGTGACCCGCTTAGTGGATGAGGGAAAGGCTGTGGATGTTGTCTATCTAGACATTACTAAAGTCTTTGATACCATTTCCCATAGCATTCTCCTGGAGAAACTGGCTGCTCATGGCTTGGATGGGCATACTCTTCGCTGGGTAAAAAACTGGTTGGATGGGCAGGCCCAAAGAGTGGTGGTGAATGGACTTAAATCCAGTTGGCAGCCAGTCACAAGTGGTGTTCCCCAGGGCTCAGTATTGGGACCAGTTCTGTTTAATATCTTTATCAATGGTCTGGATGACAGGACCTAGTGCACCTTCAGTAAGTTTGCAGATGACACCGAGTTAAGTGGGAGTGTTGATCTGCTTGAGGTTAGGAAGGCTCTACAGAGGGATCTGGACAGGCTGGTCAATGGGCTGAGACCAACTGTATAAGGTTTAACAAGGCCAAGTGCCGCCGGGTCCTGCACTTTGGTCACAACAACCCCATGCAACGCTACAGGCTTGGGGACGAGTGGCTGGGGAAACACTTG
>NW_009625933.1:0-6021 GCF_000690535.1 Cariama cristata | reverse complement strand
GCTAGAAGTGATTTTAAAAAACTTTGATACATGACTTTGATACATTTTATCAATGATCTGGACGAGGGGATCAAGTGCACCCTCACTAGGTTTGCAAACAATACCAAGTTGGGCAGGAGTGTTGATCTGCTTGAGGTTAGGAAGGCTCTACAGAGGGATCTGGGCAGGCTGGATCCATGGGCTGAGGTCAATTATATGAGATTCAACAAGGCCAAGTGCTGCATCCTGCACTTGGGTCAAAACAACGCCATGCAATGCTACAGGCTTGGGGAAGAGTGGCTGGAAAGTTGCCCGGCAGAGAAAGACCTGGGGTTGCTGGTCGACAGCCAGCTGAACATGAGCCAGCAGTGTGCCCAGGTGGCCAAGAAAGCCAACAGCATCCTGGCTTGTATCAGAAATAGTGTGGCCAGCAGGACTAGGGCAGTGATCATCCCCCTGTACTCAGCACTGGTGAGTCCTCATCTCAAACCTTGTGTTCAATTCTGGGTCTCTCACTACGAGAAAGATGTTGAGGTGCTGGAGCGTGTCCAAAGAAGGGTGATGAAGCTGGTGAAGGGTCTGGAGCACAAGTCTGATGGGGAGCGGCTGAGGGAGCTGGGGGTGTTTAGCCTGGAGAAAAGGAGGCTGAGGGGAGATCTTATTGCTCTCTGCAACAATCTGAAAGGAACTTGTAGCAAGGTGAACGGTGATCTCTTCTCCCAAGTAACCAGGGATAGGAAGAGAGGAAATGGCCTCAAGTTGCGCCAAGGGAGGTTTAGATTGGATATTAGGAAGAATTTCTTCACCAAAAGGGTTGTCAGGCACTGGATCAGGCTGCCCATGGAAGTGGTTGAGTCATCAGACCTGGAGGCATTTAAAAGTCATGTAGACATGGTGCTTAGGGACATGGTTCAGTGGTGGACTGGACTGTGCTAGGTTTTCAATTGGACTGTATAATCTTAAAGGTCCTTTCCAACCTAAAAGATTTTATTGTTATAAAGAAGGAAAGCATAACTCTTTAACAGTCAGTGTAACCTGACATCACAATTGAATCATACAGATCTATGTTAGTCAGGGTGTATAGCATTGTAATAGGAAGGCTAAGATTGGTGAGAACGGGGAATGCATGGGGACGACTGGGCGTGGAGGCACCAGCAGGAGCATATAGCAGGAACAGGGCTTGCAGAATGGACTGTGTTAAGAGCACACAGATTAGCAGGTCATCAAGACCCCAGCACATTTACACCTCCAGCTTCAGAAGACAGCCAGACCCGGAGATGAAGGATGGTGGTGACCTGATAATTCATAGATGTGGGACAGGATGGAAACACTGATCACTGCCAGACCCAAAAGAGTACAAAAATGCATACTGGAAGCCCACACAACCTGAAAGAAACTAGAGAGATCCAAGAAAGGCTTGACAGTTGGTGTTACTTGTTCTCCATGTCATTGCAACAGATCCTGGATCTAGTATTTCAACACAAACATTGTGATACCTGGCTGCTGGGCTAATGTCAGATCACCACAAACATGCTTCTGCTCATTAGTGTGAGACTGAGAGCATGAATCAGTGAAAATATTTTTTTCTTTCAGTTTGTATTTTAAGAAAAATCACTTTTGCTTACTGTAAGGTCATGGATATTGCCATGACTACATATGGCATGGATATTTCCTGGACTTGATAAAATGTGATGGTATTCATGTATATGTAGACTGCAAGCAAGCAGTCAGTTTAGAGCAAGAGATATTTCTTCTTAAAGAAAGCAGAGTGTATGCCCTGTTCCTGTGAACTAAGAGCTATCAGTTCAACAGAACTGCCGTTTAGAGAAGTACTTCTTTCTCCTCTTGATTCTTGTTTTTAGAAAAAGAGAAAAAAAAAGTTTTAGAGGACTATTTTTCCTATCTCAGAAATAAAGATACAGTGCCTGGAAATGACTGATGCAAGCTATTATTAAGGGAGATATATTCATATATTTCAGCAGAGTTAGATGATGATAAAGTTAATTCAATCTTGTAATCACAGATAGCTATTGTTTCAGGAACAGCATCATCTAAAAGATCTGGTCCGTGTCATCTTGATGTTTACAAATAATCACTGAAGTGGAATTTAAACTCTGGTTAAAATGAAATTAGAAGGAGAGTCACCTTCTGTGTAGCAGTGAATACATTGCACTGATCATCAGCAAATGGTTTCTCCTTTGGTAGTTTTTCACAAATAAGTAGTTGCAAAGTAACACCAAGTCTTATTAGTACATTTCAGATTCTTTCATTGTACAATATTATCTTCCTCACACTGCAAATCCTCACACATGCTTAAAATAGTAAAACTATCTTTAAAATAATAAAATTTCATTCAGGAGTTGCCAAAATATGTTTTTAATCCAAATGTTACACTCCATCATACTGTTGTTTGCCTTTGTGGAATACAGAGATGATACTACGAAAAATGCCTGTATTTGGAATAATTTTTTCATTGAGCTGGCATCCTCTGACCTTTCTCTAACCTGCAAATACATTCACTTGGAAAAAAAGGCACCAAGTTAAATCCTGATACATAATATTTTCGTGGTTTTGAAAGAGTGACATCAGTTAATACCAGCTGAACAGCCACTCTTGGATAGGCTCTGTTTGAAGCAAAGCTTCCATGTCTTTCACATTCAAACAAAATGAAGTTAAAAAAAAAAAAGGTTTCTGTACCTTTGGTCAAGTCTCAGACAGCTGGAACCAGAGTGAGTGACACACTGTGAGGCACCTCGCTGCCATCCTTCATGACTTATGTGGCCATGCAAGAATCACAATTTCTGAAGGATTTATTGTAGTGGGAATGCCCTCACTGCATCAAGAGTAATCAATCTCACCTTTCACATGAGACCTTCTTTTATAACTGCTCCTCCTCTTTCTATTTGAAGTGTTAATGCAGAGAAACAAAAAATCAGATGCTATCATCCTCAAGTTCATCTTCTTTTGCCCCCATTGTCCTTCAAAATTACAATAACTGATTTCATATGTGTCTGTGAAATTTCCTGTAGAGTTTAGAGTAATCGGGCAACATTTTGGCTGAACTTCCTCCATGTTGCTCTGGGGAGCAAAGCAAGCAGAAAGCTAGCTTTACCAAATGGATGGAGATCCTCTAAATAGAAGATGATTGCCAAGCTATAAGTGGCACAATTTCTCTTGACTAAGAACAGTCAGTTCTGCCTGAGCTAGTTATTCTGAACTATCCGGTGGAGATCCAGTTACTACTGTATTGGAAATCTAAGATATAATTCCTTTTATCCTAAAGTTAATAGCCAAAACAATCCAGAGGAATTAATACCCCAGAAGTACTTGCTTCTCCATGCTGACTATAAAGGGAGCCAAAGTTGACCAGCTCAGGTGGACATATCTACAGTGGAGATGTCTTAAGGCAGGCGAGACAAGTGCTAGCTGTGGCTGTATGGATTAGTGAACCCTCTTTCATGATTTGTGTGGCCTTTGGTGGTGGAAGTTGCAAGGAAGAGATCAGGACTGAATTCCCCTGGGCACTGTACAAATGACGAGGAGAGGAACTGCTTGCTTCAAAGCCTAGATCTGACTTACCTAAGGCAGAGAAAGAAAGGAAGAATAAACAGAGACATGGAGAGATAAACAGTTAACCTAACAGGTTTTGGGCTGATCTGCCAATGAACTGACTACGGAATATGACCTGGAGATTTTTAAGCTTGCTTGATTTAGATGTTTGCTTAGCAATGATGTGCTTGATGTTGTCGTCTTAAACTATATGGAGTGCCAAGTGTTTCAGACTGGTACAATAAAAAGTAAATTAAAAATAAACAGAATTTGTCTACTGTGGCTGCTTA
The DNA here is from genome assembly GCF_000690535.1 of Cariama cristata. Lineage (NCBI taxonomy): Eukaryota > Metazoa > Chordata > Aves > Cariamiformes > Cariamidae > Cariama > Cariama cristata. The sequence continues at coordinate 2,203 of NW_009625933.1, read as the reverse complement.
CCCTGATGCTGCATCCTGGAAAAGCTGCAAAGAAGCACAGCAAGAACAGCCACCTCTAGTATGAATTTTAAATAAGAAAGCTCCCATATACCTCTTCTTCATTTCATATTACACCCAACTCTGAAATACAATGCATGAAGGAGTCACAGAACAACCTACAAAATATCAGGACTGTAGTTCAGTGACATAAACGTAATGTCTTTTTATTCTCGAGGTAGTGAAACCTAAGGACATGACTAGTCACAAAAGGTAACTTTCCAGAGAAGAAACCTAAGTATACAACTGCTTGGATTTGTTGTGTAAAGTGCTTGCAGAATGCAATAATTCAAGAATACTACAATGTAAAGAACGTCAAGGTCAATGTCAGCAGATGTTAATGTCTTCTCCTAGAAAAGGAACAGTTAGACATCCCAGATGGCAAAGATCCCAAAAGGAAGACAAACTGCAAGAACAAGCGGTTGTCAGTGAGTGTTATTTCACTAAAGACAGAAATACTAATGAGATGGGAAAGTGGTTTGCCCTTTCTTGAGGAGCTGTATCATATATTCCAAGTAGCCTCGTATTATCTTGAAGATTTATTTTTGGTTTTTGTGAGGGCTGGACACTCACTGGCACTGCTTGTGTTTGTGATCATGAGCAATTGACTGAAAGATAATGCTTGGGAAAACTGGAAGACATGTGGGTCAATAGCAACATAAACTTTCTCTTAGACCTGACAGCAAGTTGTCTGGTCTCCATTCATTCGGACATCTTGCAGTGACACAGATTATGTCTGTCCCAAAGGGATTTAGCTGCATAGGTGGGGTTGGTTTCAAGGAATTACATACTCAAATGCATTTGAGGATCTGGACAATTCTGAACATTTTCCAACTTACAAATGAGATCTCGTATTCATGACATTTAAATTTCAACAGCATTCACACAAGTAATGTCTATAGCATCATGCAGGAAGATTTTAAAGACTGCTATCAAGCATTTTGAGCACCGATCAGCTGCAGGTCTGGTTAAAGTCAAGTGGTGTAAATTACACTTTTGTTTGGGATAAGTCAGGAGAGTAAATATAGTCACTGTTTGCGTGGAATGAACGAGAGCATCGGGGTGCCAGCCCACAACACTGGTGAGCTACTCTGAACAGAAAAATCCAAGATAAGGGTGCCAGAGGTACCCCAAGGGGCTGACTTCAGCACCTCTTGGCTTTGATTGTCTGAGCACATGGGAGAGGGAGGAAAGAACCATCACAAAATTAGTAGATAGTGTAACATGGAGCAGAGGTGCTCTTTCCGGGCAGGGGAGAGTGAGCTGAGAGACTGAGCTGCTCCTGGACACCAAGTTAGCCGGGAAGGTAGGCTTCAGTTTCTGAAACAAGAAAATTTTTTTGTTCAGGATATCAGCATGACACTGGTATATTTACGTTGTCTCTTTAGGTTCTATACTTAACCAGTAAATAATGGAAATTTCCTCCAGGACAAATTTCAGAGCAGGAACTTAACAGAGCTGCCACTGGTGACTTCCCTCAGTCTTTAATCTGGGAAAAACCTCAGGCTACTATTTTCAGGCTCCCACAGATTCCAGCTTAACATAGCTCCTTTTCTTGCAATGTGAAAGCTGAAGTGGTGATATTTCTCTGTCCTAAAGCAGTGTCTACTTTATTAATGTTTTGGAGGCGCAGGTACTATGGTAACAAGCACTACAGTCAGTGCCTAAAGAGGAATTTGCATTGCCAGAGATGCTGTCTTTAAACAGCTTGACACATCTGTTCATGAACAGCAATCTGATTCTCTGTCAGCCCAGAAGAAAATTCAGTTTAGTTGCAGCTGGATCAGACAATGCTGTTGTGTCAGGATTTCAGAGGTAATCTAAGACAGAGCCACCTAAAATGCAATTGGAGAAGAGAAAATACCCAGAGGTTTCAGGAAGCAGCAACGTTGTATTGGGTTTATGTGGCACGGTTTTGGTAGTAGGGGGGCTACAGGGGGGACTTCTGTGAGAAGCTGCTAGAAGCTTCTCCCATGTCCAATAGAGCCAATGCCAGCTGGCTCCAAGACAGACCCACTGCTGGCCAAGGCCAAGCCCATCAGCAACGGTGGTAGTGCCTGTGGGATAACATATTTAAGAAGGGGAAAAAGTTACTGCACAAAGAGCAATTACAGCCAGAAGAGAGGAGTCAGCCCTCGAGGTGAGTGCAGGAGGAGGAGGAGGTGCT